>NC_065533.1:33744443-33873039 GCF_020184175.1 Aphis gossypii
AATCTTTTGTTCTACTGATAATATTATCGTCCCTGGTTATCGCATGTTTTCAGGTCTAACGGTAATTTTATTTGGTGTAATATTTTAATTCAAGGCCGTACCTGGGGGGGGGCGGTGGGGTTCCCCTCCTCCCCCGAAATTTTTAAATGAATTTTATACTATATCAAATTACCTATAAAATATTATAATAAAATTAGAACACATATTTTAGCTTAACAATCGCACGATTTATTTTTTTAAAGGACATCACAAAACTAAATTTTTTTTTCAATTTTTACTTTATTAGTGTACTACTATAGTCGACACAGTTAAAAACGTTTTGGTAAAAATCCGAAGTTAAAATAATTATTATTCAACTAGATAATAAGATATGATGAATAACCGTGTGACGTCATAGAGCCGACGACTAAGCAGCCGCCCATGTTTTACTTGTAAAAGTAGTTTGATTTTCACAAATTATTTTAATAACTTAAAATAGTTTTTCAGAATCTTTTTTCATAATCCTAGGTATATTTATAATACATGTTTAAGATGATGGAGTGATTTAAAATTGATTATATCTTGTTATCGCATGAACATTATAAATTATAATTTAATTAAACGGATGATTTCGCTATCTTCATCGTATTGTCACGCTAACCAAATTTTTCGAATTTTACGATATTAGTTTTATTTTTATCAACAATGAAAAAACTAGAAAGTAAATCAAAATTATAATTACATCAGTATTATATACACAAAAGAACACTTAAGAGGACTGTAGCACGATCATTAAAAAAAAAAAAAAAATACATTTAGTAATGATCAAACCTTTAAAAGACGTGATATAATATATTATGGAAACGAAGTAAAATGTCATTTTATAATATTACAAATACCTATGACGACAAATAAGATCAATTATAATGTTAAATATTTAGTCAACATATTGCTTAACTATTTGGTAGACGTAGAAGTATACTTAAATAAATACAAATAAGTAACCACTATAGCTTTTTTCATGATTAGTAATGTATAAACAATATATTATGTTGACTAAGTTTTTAACATTACGATTGATATTATTTATCGTCATAGGTATTTGTAATATTATAAAATGGCATTTTACTTCGTTTCCGTATTACATCACGTCTTTTAAAGATTTGATCATTACTAAATGTATATTTTTTAATTTGGCTTTTTTTTACACGGAGTTATAACGAAGTGTTTTTGGTGTGATATCAGCTATTTTTTTTTTATAAAATAAGTCGCAATTTTATTTGACTGTATGTCTGTATAGTACTATGGACTATAGACTATAGTGCTTATATTAGTAGGTAATAATAATCCATCTAGCATCGTTGGCATTATAATATTATTGTATCATTATATTATAGGTATATTAAATATATATAATATAATAATTATATTTACCTGTATCCGAGAGACCGTCCCGTCGCGTCGCCGCCGCCGCTACCGTTGCGATGAGAGTAGTGGGAATAATAAGCGGCGGATCGGGGGACATACATATTTCGTTGCGTACGCAAAATCGGTCTTAAAAGTACTTGAACATTTTTGGTATTAACATTTAAACTATCTAATCAATCAATGTACGACTTCTTCTGTTCCCATCTGCACAATATTTCTGATCGATTGATACCATATACGACTTTATATGTTCAGCTGTTTGCCCTGTAGGGCCGGACAATGGATTAACATAAATTACGACGGTTTTTCAATGGTAAAACTCTGGCTCCTATTATTATACGTTCGTGGCTACTACGCTTTTATTTTTTACTTAGTTTCACACTACTTCCGTCGCTCTGGATATTATAAAACGTGAATAATTGTTCGTTCACTAAGAAAATATTAAATAAAACCGATTTGTGTGACAAACTGCTACTAGTAGATATACCGTCGTAGCGACATGTCATATTTCAGTTATATACACTAAACTTATTTCACCTAGTTTTTAGATATTTTTCTCTCATTAGTCATACTTTCAAAAGCTTTGATAACAAAACAATCAAAATATTAAAATATTAAAAATTAAAAAATATTCTATGTTGTATAAATGTATAATGTATAATGTACTACTATAATAAATAAATAATCATCAATTAATTATTTATCATCAATTGTTAAGCAAATTTACAATGAATATTAAAATATAAACAAACATTTTTTAATATTATTTTAATTCTTTTTAATACTTTTTTAAAAAATAATCTGTATAAAATATTTTTAATTGGACTTCCATGTTGGTTTTCCAAAAATGATCGTCTCTGAATTTTTTCGAATAAAACACCTAATTAACAGTTAAATTGTTCTTGCAATATTACGATAATATTAATAAATTATTGTATTAATAAATATACAACTACCTTTTATACAACACTGAAAACAAGTTTGCTTAGATTTAAAGTATGTCAGTATTTAAGAAATGTGGCGTGGGTCTCACACTAAAACACTAATTATTCAATGAGTACAGGAGTTTTAAAATATGCGTGTGACGTCTTAGAGCCGAAGTCGAAGAAGCGACGTATGTTTTATGTGCAAAAGTGTTTAACGCAACGATTTCAATCGTTAAATTTCATATTTTTAATTTTTTTTTTTTTTGTAACCTTAAGTGTTTTTTTATATTTATGATACTAGTATGATTATAATTTTAATTTTTTCATAGTAGATAGAACTAATATCGTAAAATTTGATTTGTGCGAGTCACGAACTCATTCATTTTACTAAATTTTAATTTATAATATGTATGTAACAATAAGATATATTCAATTTATTTCAATATATTTATAATGAATGTAAAATGATTTATAGAAAAAAAATACATAGATTTTTTTTAAAAAAATAGCAGGTTTAGATAAAATAAAATACAATACAATATATTAATTAATATTTACCATATAAAATACTCGCATATAATGCTAACCAAAAAATTGAAAAAACCAGGTTTCAACTAATAGCGGGAGTTTGCTATCTAATTCTATATAGAAATCTATGTTCCCAGTCCATTATAATTATTATATCTTAGTTCGTGATATTAAAAAAAGAAAATAATGTATATCCTTTAATTATTTTCAATAAGTATACGAAAATTTGTAAAAGTAAAAAAAAACTAACGCGTTAAAAATATTGGATGCAGGATCTTACACTTCAGAAATGGAATATAAACGTAAACTAAGCGTTATCACAATCAGTGATGATGATGATGAAGAAATGCACATCCCCAAAAGATTAAATATCGATGTTGCCGAAGGTAATACATATTAACGTTTTATTTTAATATTAAATAGGTATTAATTATTTTGATCTACGCTGTAGGAAATTCGTATGACAATGTTATTTGTACTGATAACTCTGAGAGGTCTAATGACATGGAGGTTGTCGAAGAACATAACTTGGTGGTAATTGATTTAACCTGTGATGAAGAAAACGAAGACGAATTGGAAGAGGAATACCAAGGTAATACATATTAACGTTTTATTTTAATATTAAATAGGTATTAATTATTTTGATCTACGCTGTAGGAAATTCGTATGACAATGTTATTTGTACTGATAACTCTGAGAGGTCTAATGACATGGAGGTTGTCGAAGAAAATAACTCGGTGGTAATTGATTTAACCGGTGATATAGAAAGCGAAGACGAATACGAAGAGGAATACCAAGAGGTATTTTTATTGGAAGAGTTAAGCGAAGAAGATAACGAAGAGGAAGTCGAAGAGGACGATGTAAGTAACAGTATCTATTGTCCAGTACCATGCGTTAAAATTGTTAAAAAAAAAAAAATCATAATTTATACAAAAATGTATTAAAACGTCCAAAATAATTTAAAATTTATAATTATTATTCTATTATTAATTAATTAATTTAATTAATTATATTATAATATTATTATTAATATGTTATTATATTATTATTAATATATTATTATATTATTATTATATAGTTATATATGTATAGGTATAGTATACTCACACATTTTCGTTTTGTTCTATAATCATTATATGATATTATCTTTTGTTTTTTTTTTTTATATATTTTAAATACGATCAGACAAGCAGCACTATTACTATCAGTAGTACGGAAAATGAGTTAGAAGAATGAAATTCTTCAATATTAAAGACACGGAATCTGATGACTTTAAAAAGCTGGTAAGAATATTTTATTGTATATAGCTATTGGTTACCTATGTAAATTGTACTCTAGTATATAATATAATGTTTATTTTTTTGTTGATTAGATAAGTTCGTTTAAAGAAATTGACTTAACCTGGGGGTTCTACGGGTTTTATAATCAGTAAGTGGAATACATCTTTAACAGCAATGTTGACGACCACGGACTCTAATGGATCTTGCTCTACAAGGGCCCGGCGAGTATATTTCACTGTGTAAAATATGTTCCTATTTGTTTTGTTAATATATTAATTGTACTATAAAGTATAAATTGTTCATTTCTATCTACCATCTTACATATGCAAGGCGAGCCGCCACTGTTAATGACTAACCTACTGGAAATTAAATAATTATTATCATCAGTCATCACAAATTAGCACATCAGCATTAATAAATTTAATTATATATAAATTGGTATTTTATCGTTTCTTTGAAAATATAATCACTGCTCAATTAAGTGTAGAAAACGCTGTACGCGTTTGTAAATTATAACCGATAGTGAAATAATAATTAACATTATTCAAACTGAATTCAATTCGAGTTGTCGTTTAATAGCAGTTTCCATCGAATAATTGATATTATTATATTTGTCTAATATAAATGAAATCACATGCCTATTGTATTAAGTCGTTAAGAAAATATTTTCCTATTACTAAGTATATTTTTTCAAGAACGCTTAAAAATGTCACAAATTAAAATTATATCATAAACTCGATTACATGTAGAAAATGAAATAAAAAAAAAAAAAAAAAAAAACGATAATAACTATTAAGGATCACTGGAATTACATATTTTAATCTAGGTAACCTTGAGCGTAATGATAATACATTATGTTTGTGCATAATATACCAGGGTGGCTAGTATTGAGATGTGTTAATATAACACGATGTTAACTTAAATTGATTATTTACCACTACTATTATAGACATCCAGTGTAGTGTAAAGTGCGCGGGTGTGACGGGATCGTGGACTTTTTATCTACCTTTTTCTTTTGCGAAAAACGATTGTGTTTTTTCATCTTGTTATATTTAAGAAAACACAACATTGTGATTGCACATTTGCACTCAAAGAAAAATATAAAATATAATGTTGGTTTTAAAGTATCTATTTCACAATATTGTGCTTTAAATATCATAATGTCTATAATGATTTACTTACACTACGTCACTACCAAAACTTAGTATATAATATAATGTAATAAAATATGAATGAAGTATGCACATCGTATCTATTATGTATATCAGCGGTTCTCAAACTGTGGTACGCGTACCACTAGTGGTACGTGAAAGACTACATGGTGGTACGCGTAAGGCCACGTGCGATGGTGGTAGAACGGAAAATTAAAAATAAATATTCGATTCTGATCTCATTGAAAATTTGTTATTTAATTCATATTTTATTTTAAAAAACTAATGAATAAAAATAATTATGTTGCAATATTTTATTGCCATATTATTTAAAATAAATGTATTTACCTAACTAAAAAGTAAAGTATTTAAATTGTACAATTTGAATTGTTCTATTTTTAGTCATTAGTGGTACGTGACTGATTAATAATACACCTAAGTGGTACGCAAAAAAAAAAGTTGGAGAACCGCTGATGTATATCGTAGGTATGTGTTATAAAATTATATGGATATATTAATTATAAGCCGTAAATAATTTAAGTCAACAGTATAAAATGTTTTTGAGCGCAAAGGTGATGTGTGTGTGTGACGTGTGTATGTGTGTTTTGTATATAAGCATAGAGATAAAAAAAACAATAATCGTGTTTGCGGCGCCGATAACATTTCCTGTTGACCGAAGGGATCGTGTACGGAGTACCCGTGTGGCGCCGTGGCGATGTACGTTAGTCGTTAAGTATATTAACTATCATTAGTTTATCAAGGTACTTGTATTATAAACCATTATCATAGCAGATGGTCAACAAAATATACACATAATTTTAAGGTACAAGACGATATTGTTGTATTTTGTACACACAAGAGTCGGTACATCGTTGTAGAAAATATAAAATAATATATAATCCGTAAAAATAAAAAGAGCAAAAAATACTGCGCAGTTTCTTGACTTAGAGAAACGTATTGTAATAATACACTGCAGGATGCGTATTTTAGTCATTCGATTTCATTTTTGACCTGAGCTGTGACCTAAATCGTACACGCGCGACAAGCGTTTCCGTCCCTTTTGTGTCCTAAGTGATTTGTATGGCTTACTGTTATCCTCGCCCACAGAACACCAATATCAAACCTACGCTTACAATCGAAATAAAAGAATAAACGATAATACACATAATATTGGAATAACGTATACTCGATGAGACGGTTTTGCCACCAAAATACGAAACCGCGTCTAAACTATATAGCTAGGTACCTGGAATGAAAATTGTACCTATTTAATTCGATTCGAATGTCATTTAAATATAATAACATTATAACAATTGTTCTGTTCGAAATTAAAAATAAAAATATTCGGTGCATCGTAACTGCGAATACATTGTGACAATTTTATAATACATTACCTCAACCCTAACTCTGCATATAATAATTTTTTAGTTTTTTTATTGTTTAAATACAATAATATATCATATAATTAAACTATTAAAGATTAAATGCAAATAATATTAAATAAGTATAACTGAAAACAGCATAACTTAAAATATGTATCAATAACATTATTTATACCAATCATTTTAGATTTAAGTAGTAATAACTAAAATCTAATTATCTAATAATAATAATACATTCATGAATACATACATACATACAATAACAAACATAGTCGACCGTATAAAAAATGAAGCTAAACTTTTTACAAAAATATTATATCTATCAATTTAGCTGTTGTTGTATAGATATAATTCTATTTTTTGAAGTGAAACTTCTATACAATCTATACGCGATACGCCCGCGCGGAGTAAATTTTCAAGGCCTTGACACACGGGCTATAAGACGAAAAGCCGTTACGATTTATTTAATTATTTATTTAATGACCGGTATACTTCAATAACAAAATTAATAACAACGATAGATGCTGTATTTTCTCGTTATCTTGGTATAATAGAATCAAGAATGTACCTACATATCGTAATTTAGTTACTATAAACCGATTGTATCCACTGTAGCTATTGCATCATCAACACAAAATATACAGGCTATTGAAGCACCTATTAATGTACAGAATACAGATTACAAAAATGAATTCAAAATAATATTTAAATCCAAACAGTTTTGTATCAATTTGTATGTTATTTTATAAATATATATTTTTCCCTCCCTTTATGAATCTTCTCATTTTGAGTACTAAACAATTCTTTGCAAACACAAATAATAAAAATGAAACCTCTACCTAAGAATAATATATAATATTGAAACTTTTATATCGAATTGTTGTAAGCAGCTACGTCGAATGTGCATAAAACAACACAATATTCATCATTTTTGTCAGCGATTTTTTGATTTATTATTATTTTTTTGAACTATAATGTATGATGATAATTATAATTTTTAATTCATTTATTAGCGATAGATCGCAATCCTACTAAATTACATAAAAATCACTAAATTAGCAAATACTTTTGTATTAATAATTTATAGTTATATTGTTGATATATTAAATTATAATTTAGTTATTACCCCGTAGTTAGTATACAATAAGTAGTATTGTCATACTGTAGATTAAATATTTAAATATATATTTATACATTTATAAGGGAAGCAAATTGCTGAGATGACACATTCATATTTGTGTGTAGCATTTCATATAATACTGCGATACTATGTTTTTATTGGAACGGTAGTCGAGTTACACCACCCGTTGCCGTCGTAATATATATATATATATATTAGTGCGTTAGATAATTATTTTACAATATATATTAATTAGTTTGTTAATTTAAATTTACAGGTGTTTGGATTACTTTATTATTCTATTCCTTTCAACCTATATATATATATTTATTTATATTTATATAAAAAATACAATCTAATTAAATACTGCCGGTTTGTCCTGAACAATTCTGCATATTATTAGACAAGTTATTAAATTGTTTTATACTGCAAGTAGTGCAAGGTTAGAATTAGTAATAGTTCATAAAATGTTATAAAATTATTTTTAGTTTATTTGTATAAATTTAAAATTATTAAATAGATACCTATATATTAATATTCATTAATAAGTATCATTATAAGACCATTATATGTTTAATTTTGTTATGTTGTGATAGCTAATGGTTAATTGTCTTTTTTCTTTTTAGAAGTATGAGATAAATAATATATTTTTAAAAACATTTGAGTAAATATCTCAGCGATTATGAATGAAAAAAAAATCATTATTTACAATTCCATCGTATTTTGTTGTGTAAAAATGGAATGTTTTGCCCTTCGATGGCGGAGGTAACGTCAAACGCGACTGCTCGTTTTTACGGCCGAGTCCACACTCTACTACTCTAGTATATCTTATCTACCTCAGTGGTAATACCACATAGAATATAATTATATAATATTATAAGTCAATACGCAGGTAATACGCATGATATAGAGAAGATCTTCCCCACATCTTGGTAATACGATATAAAATAGTGATAAATTGATAATTGATAATGATAACAGCATCACATCGGGTATATTATATTAATATTTTAAATAAAAAACCGACACGGCAACACTAAAAACAAATTATATTCTAAGAGATTCATGAGACAGTACCTGATCGCCTACAATATATTTCAAAACGTTATATCAATGCAATTCACCAATCAAAATTATGAACACCGTATGAGCAAAAGTGAATAGTTGTTGTGAAGTACAAGTAAAATAAATAAATGGTAAGAATATTTCAATATATTTTTATTGTTTTGTTAATTTCGATAAATGATATTCTATTGCCGTCGTTGATTAAAGTCCAGGCTATAGTACATAGCTCTTATGATATTAACATACGAGGACTCAGATAATATTTTACAGAAATTAAGGACTAGACTGTTTTTAATTTAAAAATCCTACTATTTAAGTCCATAGTATGATCAGCTATTAAATTAACTGAAGGTACGTAAGTGAACACAAATTAATTATATTTAATTTCATGTAGAAAAGAGGAACAGCTGAGTGATTCCAGTACAACTCATAACAGCAAAGTAGTAATCGAGGAAAAAAACCGTCGAGCAGCACCTATCAACAAGTACACTCACCATAAGACAAAGTAACCTATCATAGTGGAAAAAAGGAATTGAAGCAATGAACAGAATATTAATTAATTTTTTGATACATAACACGTTAGATTAGCAAAAACCATTTTGTATTAATAGTCTATACAAAACATGTCCTTTTTAGATTTTGGAAAAACTAGTGCATCGAACCAACACTTTTCAGAACTCTCTAAGTTTAATTTCTATCTTATTATTATTACATTTTTTAGGCCAACATATTTAATAACTCCTTTTATTGTATTTATTATAGAATAGCAATATCATGGTATATAAACACAGGAATCCCAATAACTACCAACACCACTTACAGAGAGACACAGGAACTACCGCAGTAAAAACTACAGCAGTAACCACTCATATACTATCAAATGTGAACTAAATTTTTCTCAAAGGTTTCAATCTGAAGATATAAGTGAACGTAACATTGAATGAACAAGAAGGGACTACAATGTTTTTAATAACTTGTTGGGGAATTAGGAGACAAAAATTAATCGTATTTCATTTTAGATACTCAAGATAAAAAAGCTGGATATTTTCAGCAAAACGTTAAAAGCAACAAAGCAAATACAGAGGAAATAACACATTTAGCAGCACCAATCCACAAGTACATGAGCCAAAAACAAGGAAAACAAGAGTGGAAGCCATGATCAAAACAACCTGCAGAATATTATTTTATTCTTTTGATAAAAAAACCCGTAACATAAGCCATAACCGTTTTATAAAATTATTTTATACACATTATATTTCTATAGGATTAAGGTAAAAATCAAAACTAAATTTCATATCAAAATAATTATGTGTGGAAATACACAATCTTAATTCAACTTCAAATAACAAACCCACTTTTCATCGCACACATTTGAAACAATTAACATTAAAATTATTTTTTAATAAATGTAATTTTAATACTACTTTTTGAACAATCTGATAATATTTAATTTGAAATAACGTAAAACCTTATTAATAATATGTGTGTAAACATACCTACTTCAATTTGAATTTTCTAATAAAAAATAATATTATCATTTCACACAATTGTAACAATAACCAAATGATCATTTTTAAATGTAGAGTAACTATAATCTAACTTTTTGAATAAATTGACAATGTAGAATGTAAAAAACTACAATTTTCTTTTTAATCCTTAGTAAATGTGTGAACATACCTCAATTTAAATTTCCTAATTAAAAATAAAGTTTTCATTTGACACAGTTGAAACAATAACCATTCGAATCATTTTAAAATTTAGAGTAACTATAATGTAACTTTTTGAGCGTAATGATAATATTAAATATAAAATGAACAAATATCTTATTATTCATATGTATGTAAATATACCTAGTCAGTGTTGAGCAAAGATAGCAAAATATTTATCTAGATAAAGATAAAAGATAATTAATTGCTTACTTATCTAGATTAAGATAAAAATTTCAATTTTATTTTTTATTAACTACAATTTTTTATAAATTAATATTTAGAATATACCTAATGTCTCATTACATTTTATTGTTTTAGATTAATTCATAATTTATTTTTATTTTTGTCTAAAAATTACACTATAATCTGATTATTATTTTTGAAGTTAGGTTTACTGATTATAGATTATATACTCATATAATATGGATTGTACTGATCTTCTTTTTTGATAAGTTATAAATCTATAAACAATGTAAATCATAATGTATTGTTTATAAATATAAATATACATTTATATATTTTTCTTTATAAAATAATACATTATAATTTACAAAATACAATTAATATTGTAGGTACACATATTGTGGTAATTAATGAGTAACTTAGCAATCAAAAAATAAACATAATTTTTTCATAAAAATGTAATTAATTAAACATTAGTCAATAGTTCTTATTTAATAAATATAATGTATATCGTATAGTACCTAAATATGTATCATATTAAAATAATAACAAAAAAAAGTCAAAACTTCATAAATATAAAAATGAAGATCATATCAAACAAAATAAAATAACAACCATGTAGGTATCTGTACCTGTACCTGTATCATAACTGTCCAAATAGTACCTACTATTTCAAATGAATCATTATATACAATTTAAAATAATATTAAAACATTAGGTAATTAAAAAACAAAACAAAACTTCATAAAATAAAGATCATATTTAAAAAAATATTATAATAATTAATAACCATGTACCGTTGCCTGCGATAACAATATAGTATTACTTCAAATAAAACATTATGTATATTGTATATACATTTATAAATTACAAATCATATTAAAATATTAATAAAAAATAAAAAACTTCAAATAGATAAAAAAAAAAGTTATAATATATTTTATATATTAACAATTTTTTTTCATTAAGCACTTACAAAAAAGTAGCATAAATGATGAACACACGATGTACCAATATTTGAATGAGACAGAGTATGGTAATAACCCAATAACTATCGATTTATTTGATTTTAATCAATTGATAAATCCGCTGTCTTCATTTAGTGTATCCAAAGAGTATATTTGCATACATGATTTATCTTATGAAATGGAACAGCAATATTGACGACCACGGACTCTAATGGATCTTGCTCTACAAGGGCAAGGCGAGTATATTTTACTGTGACTATAAGACGTATAGACTGTATAGTACATTATAGTATCTGCAGTATACTATGACGACTTAAAAAATCTATTATAATATTAAAAAAATGTAATAAAATACAATTATATTTAAATATACCTAGCCAATGTCAAAACCAACTATGCATGCTAATTCTAATTAAACCATTTTTTTTTTTTTAATTGAAAGTTGCCTTTTTATCTACTTGATATTTTTTTGTATAATATATTCTATAAATCATAAGTAGGTATTATTGCTGTTCATTTGAAATTATAAATTATAAAATAATAATCTGTCTTAAACAAAAAATGTATTTTTTATATATATATATAATTGAATTATGTTAATAAATAGAACTTAAGGAATAATCGAATGACAATTATAAGAACATTGTACGATAAAATATTCGATAAAAAATGTCTGTTCCTAAAGAACATTAGGTATTAGATTACTGCATGTATTAATGACTAATGACTATGTAAAATTTGAATTTAATGATTTAATAAAATTATTTTAAACGTGACGATCTGTCAGTGTTATTTTATTTGTATTTATATAGATACTGCTGTAAGTGATTTATTTTTCTGGTAGAAATAAAATAGGTTAAATTTTCTGTTTTTCATAAATATTGAATTTACATATTTGAGGTTTTCAAATTTTAAATTTACCTTTCAGTAAAAAATTAAAAAATTACTATTTGATTGAGTTGTGTAAAATCGGACTGTGTTTTCTAAACTTCACTATATAGGATGACATAATGATTGGAAGTATGTATTAGTATGTATAGTATTATTATTATATTGTAGTAGGTATTTAGGTACCTACATTATAATATAACATATTGACGTGTTTTAAAACTAAGATTAATCGTTTGCATTTTATTTTAAATATTTTTTTTGTTATTTTAATTATATTATTAAGTGTTATGTTACTTTCTTGTATGAAAATAGCCAATTGTATAATGCGAATTGAATCCTGGAACACTTTCCATAAAGATGATAATTTAAGATACCTTATAGTACATAGGTACAGTTGTTTCCGATTTATTGGGAAACATCGATTGCGTGTTATTTTGTCCTAATTAAGTAGTTATATCCCAATAATCCGAAATAAAAACGAACATAATATGAATTTGTTGAAAACTGATTTTTGTATTTTTATTATCACAAACTACATATAATTATAGAAATTATTCAACAATATAAAAAGAAAAATATTATATTATAGTATTATACCCTAAGTATTTATAAAAATACATAGGTATAATTATAAATTTTTTATTATTTTATCTTATTTTAAAAAAATATGAGTATATTACTTTTTTTTTTTACATACGAGTATTATTGATTAATATATTGTTAATAAATGTAGTCCGATATGGATAGTACATATCACAATATGGCCACACTAAGCCAGATAATCGATGAATGTTTACCATGTACAAGTATACCTACTGTATAAGTACATTTGCTTTTGTAATTGAAGAGTTGTCCCGAATTTTTAAATTGATAATTTTTGATTTTTAAAAATACTCTGACTAGGAAAATTTTAAATTTCGCGTTTTTGACAAATCTAAAACAAAATATATTGTATACCTCGTCACGAGAATCAATTTCAACACATAAGTCAGTTGGTCTATTTCTTTATTTTTTACATACTGTGTAAAACCACACTTAAAAAATAATAAAATATAATTATTAAAATAACTCGAAAACCGTAGATAAAAAAATATTTGTTATCATTAATTTAAATAAATGGTACACCATTGGTGAATACTGAATCTTAAACATATTTTATGTTATATTGTTATATTGTTAACAGTTACTAGAGTAGGTAAGTGAGTCTGCAGAATTGAAAATGACGAGAATGAGGTCTTAATTTAATTTTATACTACATGGGTCAAATCACATGTTTGTATTAATTGATAATAAAAAAAAAAAAAACAACACATAATATTATAATATTATGTATATTGTATTAGTGTATATCTAATGACTAATTGTACTATTTATGATCAATGCTATTATTGAAACGGTTTTTATCTTCTTAATAATTTTACATAATAGGTATATTTATTCATTTATTATTTAGGTATATAATATAAAATTATAAACAAAGATCATATAGTAGATAAATAGGCAATAGCTAATTATTTCAAATTATTGTTTAAATTATATTATACAGCATACAGTTATTTAAAATTTATACAAATATATTTTTTAATTTTTTTAATTTAAATAATGAGTAATAACATACCTACTTTGATATTTTATTTGAATCAAGTTAATATTAGATATAATAACATTTCTAAACACTACAAAACGACAACATTGATTTCAAAAACTCGTATGATTAAAACTTCGCATTCAGCATAATGCTAAATAATTATGCATAAAAATCAAAAAGGTAGATTTTGAAAGAACATTACTTTTTCATAACATTAAAATATAATCAATGCAATATTAAATTATAATAACTAGGGCTTAAATGTTGTTAAATTAATTAAAATTATACACTATAACAAAGTATACACTATACAGTATCACTAAAACAAGACAATTTCGACTGAATTTATTTAAAAATGTATTTATCATTTATTTTGTATTATCAATTTTTTTCTTATTTTTAATAATTATCTAGGCTCTATAATTATACCTAATACAAAAATACATAGGTAACACAATTTGTACCTAAACAAAATTTAATTTTTATATTCACATTTATATGAAATTGTTTTCCTCCAATAAGTAAAAAACGTAAAATATGCAAAATACATATGTAGTTGCATACATACATACAAAATGATAAGTTTTATATTATTATAAATATTATAGTTACATATTTTAATTTAATTATAACAACATCAAAGTCCTAATCATGACATCAAACATAATTAGTAAGTATTTTAAACATGTCCAATTGCATCAGTAAAAATTATCATAATAGGTAGGTACATTCTGAATATATTAAAATAAATGAGCTACCCATCAAAATATTATGTATGGTAAACTAAATTTAAAATCAAATTCATTGTTTTAGAAAGATTATCCATTTTTATAGCTTATTTCATAAATGTGAAGATATTTGAAATATGTAAAATTTTGATATGTAAGGATTAATAATAACTAATAAAATAACAAATTGTTATCATTCAGTAAATTTTAGATAAAACATTAAAATTGGTGACCTAATAAGATATGTATGGTAAACTAAATTAATTTTCGCTATACAGTCAATTTTTCGATAATTTGATGTTGCCAGGACATTTGAACAATATCAAATTTTCTATATTTCGAATTGCTGAGTAGTTCAAAATATCGAGAGAAGAAAAAAAATTACCGTGACTTAAGTAAAAAAAATAGTGTTTTTATTATTGTACGTACAAAATAATAATTATATATATGTACAATATATTATATATAGTATAGTTAATAGTATATTATTAATAAAGAAATTATAAGAAATACAGGCATATAGGTAAATTATATTTTTCAAACATCAAAAACCACCGATTTTCCACATTTTCAAATTTTAAATATTACATGTTAAATTATTTTACCAATTCTTTGTATATTATTTTTCGGAAGTCGATTACCTTATCTATACCTACTTGCTTACACCGAAAATAGACATAGTTCTCGTGTAGTTGTAAGTTGTATGATTTTGTATTATGTATATTGTATAATACACTATTTAGTATTTATATATGTTATAAATATAACATTTAATAATTAATAGTAGGCATTTATGTATAAAAAATATTAATTAGAGATATTATAAATATTAGTTTTGTGTGCGTAACTGCGAATCGACGTTAGTATTGCCTGTTAGCACGTATATTTTTCGATGAATATTTGCAGTGTTTATACGATTTAATATTACATAAATGTATATTGTTAAAACCATTCAAGGAATTTTCCTTTTATATTATTAGAAATTTATAACTTCATATATTTTTTTAAGTATATTTATATCTCCAATAGGATCCAGTTGCAATGGGTAATTCAGTATATTATATGTAATTAGGTACCGGTAATATGTAGTTAGTGATGAATTAATGTAACAGAATATTTTGATGAATATTTGACTGCTAGGTACCGCTTACATAATACGATTAACTAAATTATTATTATGATATAATCATTTTAAATTGTTTATGCTAAATAATTATTTTTGCATGTATTTTTATGTCATATTAAATAGGATCATGAATTGTAAAATAAATAATAATTCACTGTATAGTCCTGTTTCAGAACATAAATAAATCAATGATTTTTTTGTTCTGTTGATTATTTTCTCTGTTACCTATACATAGATTTAGTATTATAGGCTTAGACAAATCTTACACAAAGTATTAATTTTTATTATACACTTTTTAAATTAAATTATGAATCTTATAATAAATGTTTCAAATAAGTGAGATCTCTATAGAGTTTAATTAGTGTTTCTAAATTGAAATGATTTATTTTCTCTGTTATTTGGACATTGATAAAGGATTTTAATCATAAGTTTACATTATAATGAAAGAGTTTTATATTTTTATACCAAAAAATGTTACACATCTTTTAAGTTAATTATTCATGCTGTTGGTAGAAGATTCAAATGAGCAAGGTCAATATTTATTTTATTATTATTTCCAATTGAAATTAATTCGTTTTATATAGAATATTGAGTTAAGCATTACAAATATCATAATATAAACGTTTCATACATGGTATTATTATGCATTGTTAATATGAATTATGATGATTATGATTAACATTTCAAAGAAGTGATATCCTTTTGTAGTTTAATTATTATTTCCAAATTTAAATCATCACAACTATAATGTTTTTTTTTCTTATTTAAAATAACTATTTTATAATCTAGGGATATGTTTTAGTTTGAATTAAATTTTATGTTTTAACTATTGGCTAAATGTTTTTTTTTTTTTTTTAATTTGATTCATAACTATGTCTGGTTTTAATGTAAATATAATTTTATCGGTTTTGTATTAATAGTATAATATTATATTCGTTGTGTTATTTTGACTGTTGAGTCTGCTTTGTTAGTTAGGTTCCATGTTTCGAGGCTGATGTATTTGTTTTATTTGTGCTGCTTAATAGGTTATTTCTTTGGTTTCTGTTTCTTGCGGTTGAGGTTGTCCTTGAATTATTCATGAAAATAAATTAACAAAATAAATATAAATTTTTAAATCTAAAAATGGTCTGACCTCAATTAATAACTACTGTGCTTTTACCGCTATATTTTTATATGTTAGACACATGACATGATGGTCAATTAGTGCGTTATTATGCGTGGTTTAGGTTTCTTCTTGTCATCTAAAACAGATATGATTAAATTTTGTTCACCACCATCCTTACAGTTAATAAAATTTCTGATACATATCATATTCTTTGGTAGTGTTATTTATGTCAATAACAGTCTAATCCCTTATTGCTTATCCATCTTAACTGTCATCTTTCATCAGAACCTGCATGAAAGCATTACTTCAGTTTTGACAGTATATGCACATTATAGGTATTTTAAATCATTCATTTTATGCATGTAGATATTAATAATTGGAAATCAATGTTATGTAATTAAACAAAAATATTAAGTTAATTTTTGCAATTATTGTGGTGTTTAATTTATTTAAAATTGGATTAAAAATCTATCGTTTTTTATTTTAAAACTATTGAATCAAAATAATAAGAATATTATTTGATTGTTTTTATTCTTAATGTTTTTTTTAAATTTTGTTTAATGTTATAGTACCTATGTCTAATGTTTTTTACCCGTGGTCGAATCAAAATTGATATTTTTATAACTTTTTTTAAAACTATGATAAATCTGTAATTAAATTATACAAAGAAAAATCTTTATTTCAATGTTTATCATGTCTTTATCTGTTAGTTAGTCAATTTATTTAGTGTATACGAAATGACTAGTTATCGTATTAAGCTGTGGGCTTGTTTTATTAAAACAATAAAAATACATTGATATGTGGCATTTAGAATGATTTTGATGAGAAATAGAAAACGATTAAACAGCCGTACTGAAACGACACTCAGACAAAATGAATGAACAGTTGGTCAAACGGCAGCAGTAGACTGACAATCTCAATTGTGCATGGTGTTACATTTTTGAACCTGATAAATAGAAACGAGATATACGCACAAACACACACACTGATGTGTACAAAACTATTGCTTAAAATTAACTTATTATTAGTTACTGATCTAATCCAAATGTGATGATGATAACACCTTGTTTGATGTTGAGGTTGAAAATTTCAAGTGATTCTGAGTTATCAGTGACATTAGTGGTAATAATGAAAGCACACACACAAACTCTCTCTGGTCTACTGGCGCACAGTACGTCTGCACATGCCTGACAGAGTACAGAAGATCATTCCTAAAATAAGATGCAGAAAACAGTTGTTCTTTTGATATTATAATGATAATAATAATTATCGTATTAATAACATATAATTTATATAATCAGGTATCCCATATAGCCAACAGGCCTCTCTGGAGAATTAAAGGGTGTGTGCTAAGAATAATAGTATAAAATGTACAATAAGAATGAATACCAGCCGGCAGCCAGGGGATTTTTATAAATCGTGATCCAAAGGAAATACGTTACCAAGAGCAAATTTACTAATGAGGGATAAGTTCTACTAACCTAGAATAAACTTCAAAAAGAAAATCAGTGACATTTAATTAACAAGGATGATTACCAAAACAGAACGATGTGCAACCAGATGGCTCAAAAGGAAAAACACTACAAATATATATACATTAGTATAGTTAGAAAACTTACTGATTGTGTAAAATAGAATAAAATTAAGGGAAATCAGTATACATTTTTGTGTAAAAATTGCAATAGTAAAATACATCAATAATACTTCACTAAATCATTTGTGTATCATACTATCATGTGTGTGCTACACAAGTACAAAATACTACATATTGTATGTATAGATGAAAAAATGTCTAACTTCATATTTGTGTTTGGTGAATAATAAACTTTTATAAAACATGTTATTAATGATTAGCACTTAAAGAAAAAAAATACATACGCACCAAAAATGTATTTAACATTTTTTTTTCTACCCGTGTGTTTATTACGGAATGAACCGTGATAACAGTTCGTCTAAAACCGCCGTTCGATTAACCTTATCGATAGACAATGCGACTTCATACATAGAAAAGAGATTCATAGTTCATATCCTTGGTTCATACTTTATTCTTATTTATTCTTTGTTTATACTGTGCTAGTTCTTTGATACTATTTGTGCCTGTTGCGACGTCATTTGTAGGTGATGTGATAACACGTTCCCGCGCACAACCGACCAGCAGCTGTGTGGTACACACACCATAAGTAATCTATGAAAATAGGTTTATAATATTAAAATTAAATAATAAAAAATTAAATATTTTGTTTAAATTATTTATTTTTTATTTAAATTTGTTTTCATTATATTGTTTGTATAATATATTATCTATAGTGCTACGTTACATAATAATGACCGTTGCTTTCATAAAAAAGTTCGTTTACGGTTTAGTGAGATTAATTTTAATATAGTTATTACTCATTATGCTCAATGTCACTGTAAGTTTCATAATTTCACGTGTTTTCAGTTTGTGAAGACGCTAAGCTTTTGTTCTATAGTTCAAATTAGAAGTCCAATTAATAAAAACCAAGGGAGCAAAGTAGCTCATTCTCTTTTATTTTGTTTGTTGTCCTTGGTATGTGAAGAGTATTTTGCGTTATTATTGTCGTTGACTGTAGCGTTTGTCCAAATCACAATTTTGCTGTGAATTGACTGTCTGGTAATTATCGTTTGATGCCTTTGCTCATATTTGTTCTAATTTGTTTTTCCTAGGTTTAGGGTTTTCAAGTTCATTATTTGTAACAGAGGTTATTGTGAATAAGCGTTGTTTTGTTCTAGTATTCGTCTCGCTGTTGCTGCTGTCATTCGTTTTGGTATTGCTTTTGTGATTTATTCAATGTATTTAGGTGCTTTTGTGTGTGTGTAGGATCACGCCTGTATTTTTGATTGCAAGAATTATTATTATTATTATGGACCCCAGCACCACGTTACACCCTAAACACTCTCAAAGTAGGTGGTACATCACAACATTATTGGTAGGTTGACGGGCCATTTTGTTACGTTATATTATTTTTCTATTTTTTGTATAGCTAACATCAGTAGATTACGATGTAAATTATTGTATAATTTCAATTTCCTGTATTATATATTACCTTTAGGCACATTAGTTTCTGTTTTTTATACCCAAAATTATTTATTATAAAATTATAAATTAATTTGGCACAATTACCTAAGTATTAAATAAATATTATAATTATTTTTTTTAAATTAAATACTAACATTGAACCAATTAGTACCTAAACATTCATATTTTCTATACCTAAACTAAATAAGTTATACTACAATCAGCATTTAATACTTATATTGTAAGTACATTTATTACAATAGGTAGCTTTTTATTACTCTAAATTAAAATATAGAAAAAATAAGTAATAGATAATATGTACATTGGTTTTATAATATATTACATAATTAACAGTACATACAATTATGTATTAGCATTATGTAACATAAAACCATTCACGATTTCAAATAAAATAAAATAAATTGAATATGTAAAAATCATTTTTCTAATATTTTTTTATAAAATTATTTACGTCATCAATTTGAAATCGTATGTTTCTATGAATTGTAATCAGGACCGGCTCAAGTATTTAAACACACCTAGGCAAACTTGAGTTTTGCCGCCCCTTACATACTATATCAAATATTTTTTTTTTATCTATAATATAAAAATGTTAAATGCCGCACTAGGCGTGGGCCTATGTCACCTACCTCTTGAGCTGGATCTGATTGTAATTAAGACTAATTCAGTTAACTAAACATTTCCTCATTGGTTTTTATTTATGATTCTAGTCTTTCAAGACTAGAGAAGTAATTGGTATATTACATAATATTTTCAGCAGAATATAAACATTTAGGAATAAACCAAATTGACTTACTTTCAAGGCCTTTAGGGTATTTTTTGGACATTGTTCAATGGTTATGTCAAACATTTTCCACTTTTCAATCTATAATATCTACTTACCTTTAATTATAGATTCACCATTTTCAAAATCAGCGAGATAACAGTGCATAGTATCCTTAATATTTGTTGATTTTGATTTAATTGTATTTATTGATAAAATATTTTGTAGTGTAAATACTGTTCCCTGTCCAGTATTAGGTAGTAACGTAACGGAAGTAACGCATTTCGTAATTTCATTAGACATATTTCCATTTAAAGAAAATGTTATAGAAATTACTTTTGATAAGTAATTTCTATAATATAACGCGTTACAATTTCAAATTATTTGGTACCTATTGGGAATTAAAAAAAAAAAACTTTCAAAAATAAGTCTATAACGCAGGTAATATCGTAATAGGTATACTAATCTAATAAATATATATACATGTAATAATATATAATAATATAATATATATATGTATATTTTAATTTAACTCTGCATTTGACATGTCTAATAATTGTACCATAAATCACTAGAACAGTTAGTTAAATTTATTATTTAATTCCTCTAAATATGTACCTACAGTCTATATGGAATCTAAGTATTAACTGCACTTATAAAAACTACTAAAACTAAATATTGATCCCACTCACATTTGAAACTTTTACCATTAGTATCATAATTATTTATGACAATATGACTCAATATTTATATTTTACGAAATCATGTATGATTTTAACAACTTACAGTTTTAACTTAAAACCATACAACAATAATATTCCATAAATGTTAAAATAATGGTTGTATTATATTTAGAGCTATTTTAAAATTTAAACTGTTAAATTGTATGAAAACATTAATTAATACGTTTTGTTATCGATACAAAAGATAAAATAGTAATTAATTATTAAAATAATCATTATTAATATTTTGAAAGGCATATTTTATTATAAAAAAATCATTCTATTGTTATTTAAAAATGTATATATGAAAATTTTAATACTGTGAATACATAAAAGTTAAAAAAATTATTTTTTTGTTGATATATTGCTATTCATTCCTGCATCTTTGGTGCTAATATACGACCAACTGTAAAAAAAAAAAAAAAAACAATAACAATTATTAAAGATCTTTATCTTTGTGAGATTGGGTAAAGGTTAAAGTGTATTCATTGCTACAGTTAGGAAGGATGAAAAGTGGAGTGTTTTTGATCATTATTGGTTGAAACCCTCTTCGTTCTATATAAGATCAATTTATTTCAATCTTTCGAGTATGAACCATTTAGATGAAATTGATATTACCTTAATTAAAATTTGAGGGAAAATTGAAATTTTCAAGATTTCACCACTAAATCAGCACTATACATAATTCGTTTCTAACAGTTGGTATTTATCCCGGACAATTCTTATTAATATTTGAGTAAAGAGGTAGTAGATTATATTATACCGTTAGTATGTATTATATCATGAATTAGAATAATATATATATATATATTTCATCAACAAATGATAAATGGGATTTAAATAATGCACTCAAACGCCCTTATGCCCTACCAAAGACGTATTTTAAGTAGATACTTACGAAGTTCAAAATAGTATCCTATGTAATCCACATCCTCCAGTGGAATCAACACCGCCGAATCGGTTTTCATTCTGTAATTTACAAATACCAAATTAGAGATATCTAATGATAATCATTAATCATATGATCACTATAATTTTAAGCTTAATTACAAATCAGGTACTTACACTTCGGGTTCATGACAAAAATTTATCTTCATGTAGTTTCTTGAACAGGGTCGAGAACAGCATTCATCGGCAACAGCTCTTTTTCCTCTTTGATTTGTAGTACCTGATAATACAAGTAAATCATTAGTCACCATAAATTTAGTTAAATGTTATAAAATAGTATTAAGTAAATATTACCTTGGGGATCATCATATCTACCCATGCATAACTCGGATAATTCTTTTTTTAATGCTTGGCCACAAAATTTATGTAACCCATTCATATAATTTTCAGACAAGGGTGAGCCAACAGCAAATTGTATTCCTGATTCAATGCATAGAAATGATAGAGTAGTTATAATAATGTATAGCTTCATGATTATCTGAAAAATACAAACCATAATATGGATTATAATTAAGCATGCAAAATTAAAACTAATTCAAGTATAATTAAAAAATAATAATAAATAGGTATTGCACTTATTTATTAATGCATTTATTTGTAAATTAAGATCAATTGATAAATTATGAATTTATTTGTATCGCCTAGTTGTAAGTGTTAACACTCAATACAAATAAGTACTTTAATATGATTGATCGGTTATGAATATTTTAAACATCGCTACCAATTTGTAAAATATGATCAAAAATGGGTAATATTAAAATATATTGGTGGAATTGAAATAATCTAATAATTTTTTTTTTTATAGCATAAGATATTAATTTATGGAAAAAATAGTATAGTAATTAATATACCTAACTAACCATTTAAGAATGTAAGATTTAGTTTTGTACGATATTTAAAAATAAGTGACCGATAAAATAACTTAACAACGAATAATATGTTGAAACTAGGTAAATTTAACATACTTGTGCAGAGAATCCTCCGTGAACAATATTACTGATGTCGATGGCTCGGTATATTCGTTAGGAGAGACTAAAGAGTATACGTAGTACTGCTAACGCTAGTGCTCAACTGAATCGCGATCGTCTGAAGTATAGCATAGCAGGTGGTATCTGCGTGATTAAAGAATGATGATCGTTATAGGCTGAGAAGATTCTTTGGTGGGAATCGGTATAGCCAATCAGGTGACGGAAGGACCTTCTTAGAAGAAAATGTTCCTACCCACACACTATTTCTACTGCGTAAATAAAATTCCATATATCTTTCAAATGTGTATTTAATATATACTTATATATAGGACAGAGGACTCAGCGCTAGTGGAAGGGCATGGTAAAAGAAACAGCTGCCCACGAAGCCGCCATTTTAGGGGCCCCGCGTCTTTCATGGCATTTAATGAATTTTAAGCCTATATAATTTTGTTTTTCAAATTAAAAATACAAGTCCCATCTTCAGGCGGCTAGTGGGTTTTTAATGAAGTGCACATCCAAAAAAAAAAATGTAATCAATATATCTATTGTATTATGTATCTAAGCAATTCATTTGTACATATTTCATTTTAATATAAAAAATGTATCCAATAGATTATATTGGAAAAATTATACTTGTAGTTTAATATTTAAAATATAAATACAATATATTGAATAATGATCGTTTAATACTTTGTTTAATTGTGTATATAAAAAAAAATATATTTTTAGGTAAGTTATATAATCGTTATTGGCGTATTTGACTTGGGCATTTTTTTTTTTTTTTTAAAAGCTCCTGTACCTATAAAAGACGACTACTTGTGTTTTATGTTCACGCAAGAAAGTTTTTAACTATGATTTAGTGCTTTACGGTAAACAAAAATAATTTTGAGCTTGCACGTGTTACTCCCATGCTCCACCATTCGACAACTGAAGCCGTCGTTGTTATCGGTAATTATTGCAATTTTCCTGATTTACTCATCGGCCATCGCTACTGGATCTCATTGAAAATATAGTTAAAAATTTACAATATAAATATACTGACATAAAAAAAAATATATAAAGTTATAAATTTATAATAATATAAAAAGAAAATTAATTGTATAGTTTGAATAATATATATTTATATATTATATCGTATACACACTGTAAATATTTCATCCAAAAATGTTTACAAACAACTACATTTTTCTATTAATTAGATTAATAATATAGAGAACGAACCCATGTTGACAACAAGGAAATAGCAGTAGACTTAATGGGAGTCTTATGAGCACTCGTGTACGCGTTGACGTCAGGAAATGAAGGTTAATTCATAGTTAGGTACACAGAAAACTAATACCTACTTATAATATATATATAATTAATAGTTTTTTTTAATTTTTATTTATTTCAATGAAAATAGTAAACAACACGTTTTATTTTATTTATTGCTTGTATAGAAACTCAACGGTCTTTATATTATTATATTATGTATTAGAATAATAAATTACAATAATACCTATTTACATTTTCGTAAACGCTCGGTTTTAGAAAATGCATATTATCATAAGAACTAAAAAATGTACAAAATTATTAGATTTTATACTGACACTCACACACACAAAGAATCAGTTTCAACGTTTTTTTTTTTTATACCGTAGTTAGGTAGTGGCGCCGAAAAGAAGTATGTTTAAAACCTCGTATCCTAACCTGTAGTACAACAAAAAATTATCTCCCTTCGGCGTAGTAGGACACCGCCAGTCTGGCGCCACACAAATATTCCTAAAGCCCATCTATATAGGCCATACATAAGTATTATATTTTTCCTGGACGTTTGAAAGAAACATTAACAACAACACATAAAATATCCATTAACTACAATGTATATATATGATCGGTATTTATTTTTATTTTTATTTTATGCTACAAATTTATACGGAATGAGTTCTCAACATTTTTGGATAGCGATTTCAAAACCATTTTGAATCGTTATTTTACCAATGTCTATATTGCGTATAAAATGATTTTTTTATTTTTTTCGTTAGATTAGTTTGTAAGGGAGTGGAAACTAATGTTTTAATCGCCTTCTTTGAAAATGATTTTAAAGAATGAACTTAAATTATATTATTTTAATTTTAAGGTATATTTGTTATTTGCCGTCCTCCATTTGTTATAATTATATTAAACATAAACATTTTTTCAAAAAAAATATCTAACATAAGACGTTAAACGAATTAACAATAGCAAATATTATGTGAATAATATTTAAATATATACGATTTGCATTTTACACAAAAATAAAATTGTACCTATCTATTATAAACACTAAATTACCTAATACTTATTTTTTAGTGATATTAGTAAAAGACTCTATTCAAGTATGTACATATCATATATGCAAATACATTGTGAATGTATTAACTATAAATATTTAAACTAGGGCGCTATAAAGATTTGACTTACCTTAGGTAAGTTATACCTAAATAGAGCGTGGTTTATTAATTTATTATCGTAGCCGTCTATAATTGATTGTATGGTAATTGGTAATCACATTTTAGCTTATTTGAATCACAGCCATTGATTTAGGTTTGTTAGAATGGTTTTGGAATACAAATTCAATACTTCACGCACGTTCCAACGATGCAGAAGTAATTTTACACGCAAGGTGAACGTTCGATAATTCCTACCTATATAATATGTTTTAATATTTTGAAAATGAATTACTAAGTTATTGAAAATATATATATAATAATAAACTAATAATTTAATTTACACTTTGATAAATACATCACCATATGAATTATTTATTTTCTCTATAATAGTTTTTTAGTACACTACTACATAAAATATTATGTGATTTTCTCAACGTTCGAAAAGAATAAAATAGTTTGAAAATAGTTATTTTAAATTAACAAGAAATTAGTTATTATCATCAATAGGTATTTAATAATGACATTATATTTTTACAACTAAAGCAATGTGGCTGTAAAATACACCACGTCGACGAGACAAATTAAATGTATGATACTTAATGACTATATTTGTAAAATCGTCTATATTTCGTCGTGTTTATTTTTGAACTGTTAATATACTGTATTATTGCTGCAATATTAATAATTTTAAGCATTAACAATTATTATTGTTTATTTTTATTTGAGGTACCTACTGTAAATATAATACATAGGTATAATACATTTATCATAATACAAGACCATAAGCGAACGTCATCCGATAACTGAGCGATAAAAAAATAATATAAAGAACAGTCGACTCCAGATAGGTGCAACGGAGAGTATATAAAAACTAAAAATTCTTCGTATTTGTTATTTGGATGTTATAATCAAAATTATCGTGGCAAGCGTCATTGGAAAATCATACATTTCTATTCTATACTTTTTATGACACCATATTCAGTTGAATAATACGAACAGTGACATCATCAGTGGTGGTCGTTATTTTATTAGTATACCTATGTATAAAATAAAAAACCTATGTACCCATATAAATATTATTATATAGTAGTGTAGAAGAAGTACACCGCGACTGATATGTGCCGCCGCTGCAACAATATTGCGACAATATTTATCTGTTGACGACTGTCGACTGTAGGTACACCATGCGTTAGTATTTTCGAGTTTATTTAGTTGATTAACATTTATTCTTCTATTTAAGGAAATTAAACATTACTAAGCTGCCATGGACGGATCGGAATGCTTTTATTGAAATTGCTTTCACATTTTGATACATCATAATGTATGAGATAATAATCTATACTGACACCCGTCGCTGTACGGTGTACGCCTTAGTCCATAAAACTTATCTGAACACGTTTTATTCGAATGGTTTTTCGTGTACTTTTTATGTTAGTATTTTTGAATTATCTGTGACTGAATAAATACGAATGTAGGTACACAGTACATATATGTGTCTGTGTGGGTCAAACGTATTTTTGTGGCGACGCATTGACGGGGACAGCTGCTTCGACGACGACTCGGTATGTATAGGACTACAGGAGAAGATAATAATATATTGTTATACAGCCTATTCACTTTCTTTACAGAATATTCTTTTGAGTTTACAGCGTTATGAGAACATTCTTCGGCAGATTATACGTACAACATATGTAGGTAGGTGTATAACAAGTGACGAACCCTCTTACCTACCACCAATATAATAGGACCTCACGCGTCGAGTATCCATACACAATAAATATAATGTTGGTAGGGACGAAATAAAATCTATACGATTTAATTCTGTATATTTATAATGTACGAGATCGTCCAACATATATGGTCAAAAAATAAATTGTTTATAATCTAATGTAATATAATAATATATAATATGTACATCGTATATATAGCTTGTTGGTAATCATTTTTGTAGAATACTATGAAATTATGCTGGTAATATTTTCTCAGCAATTGACATAATTTTGTAATGTGATTTAGTGAACTGTAATCATATCGTTATTTTGTTTATTTAATGAGTTTCTTTTTATGCGATTATGAATTCTGACTTCTGAATTGTGAAATTTGCATTTCAAGTGGTAAAAAGATTGGTATATAAACAAATATGTTTTTTTATTGATTGCTATAAAATAGCTTGTTGCGCCCTATTTCACATGTGTCGTTTTATGTAATGTCCAGTTAATCAAATATGACTTTGAAAATAGTAAACAAAATGTGTCTGGTTTAAATAATTGTTGCTTTTAATATAGTGATTTCAATGCTACAGCTCCACGTATAAGCTAAATCAGCGGTTCCCAACCTTTTTAGTTGTGTGGACCACCAATTTTGTAAAAAAATCTTTGAGAACCACTTATAGCACAACTATAAACGTATTCATATATTAATAGCATTTTCACAATATATATATGACTATATGAGATAAAACTACATTCAAACGTTCGATATCTACCATTAATTGTACATTTATTGTGTACACTAACACACTATTGTTAATATTGATTAAATATTATTATAATTTATAATCAGAAATATTATTAGGTACACAACAAACATGTATAATATTTAATATTATATGGTTCACGGCCTAGTACCATGCTGCAATAAAAGAAACATTACATTATTAACTTTATAAATGCATAAAAAATTTTAAAAACATAAGAAGTTAAATTACAAACAATTTATATAAGCAAATATACATGTTTTCTGATAATTAAATGTATATTATTGAACAATTAACTAACGCATAATATAAGTATTTTCAAATAGAAGAGATTGGCTATCGGCGATCGTCAGATAAATGATTTTTAAATATAGAGAACCTTCTCGTGACTTTCACTGTAGGATATGATAGGGATAATACCAAAATTCTCCCTCCACAATTATACCATTGTCAAAATAGATACGTACTTATCCACCGGGTTATTTATATAAAATGGAATGTAAGGCATTCATTTTTTCAAAAACTATTAACTTTTATGAAAGTATATTTCTTACCATTTTTTAGATTCATAACTACCTACTTTTATGTACAAAAATTGAATTTTGGACCAGTGAATAGTGATTATTAATGATAAATACACGATAGGTAAATTACTTCACGTCCTATTTCTATAGCTTGAAATACTGTTTTAAAATGTATTAAAATCTATGTATCAGAAATATTTGTAAAACTTATAGTTTTTTTCAGAAATAAATATTGCTGCGTTAAATGAATCACCATTAACAACCTATACATTTTCGTATCTGTATGTAGGTATACTACATATATTAATATATATTCATTATGAGTAATAATTTTTTTTATGTTATAGTTGATGCTTGAATCCTATATAATATAAGAAGGAATTATATTATTTACAAGAATATAGGTACTATTTATTATATAGGTACCCGCACAGCGTGAGTTTCCTGCAGCTGCGTCGAGACTAACATACTTACACACACTCATCAGTGTGCACACACACACACACACACACACACACACACATATATATAGGTATACGCATAAGGACATATATATATACATATTCAATACAATCGAACAAAGATTTTAACGCCCAAACACGTTTCACTCGGCACCACAGATATATTATATACATCTGTGCCCGGCACTGACATTCCAGGACGATAGTTAGGGGAGCCAAGTAGGTTCACGTTTTTTATGTGTATATAGGTATCTATATATTTTAGTAATTGTATAGAAGGGCAAAATCTTGTACAATATACCTACACAATTCATAATATGTATATATATATTAAATTACTGAAGATAACATTCTTTGAATGCACTGTAGCTCCGCACGAATAAAAATATTTAGTGAATTCGTAGATCTGCATGCACCCTATATTTCTGCAAGGTTGAAAAAATGAACTCACCACATCTCCACATTTTAAAAATATTTTTAACGCCAAAAGTCCACATTGCATAAAATTAAGATATAATATCTGTTAAGTATAGATATGTATATATCCCAACAAAAACACTACGCCAAACTCCGCGTAAAAAAACGCTCAGTATAAAAAAAATCCACCTCAAAAAGTTGTGATATCATTTTATAGCTATGTATTTAAACTATATAGGAATAGATATATTATTATAATTTATGTTAAAATTCATTGCTTATAAATTGAACTTAGCTGGTGACATTATTTAAAACTCATGAGAATTCATTTCGTATTGAGTATACATGTTATCTTTGAAAATGAGTGATACTAATTAAGTGTTATAATTTTAAAGTCACCAGCTAAGTTCAATTTATAAGCAATGAATTTTAACATAAATTATAATAATATATCTATTCCTATATAGTTTAAATACATAGCTATAAAATGATATCACAACTTTTTGAGGTGGATTTTTTTTATACTGAGCGTTTTTTTACACGGAGTTTGGCGTAGTGTTTTTGTTGGGATATCACTAATTTTTTTTATGTTATTATTATTATTATTATTGTTGTTGTTGTTGTTGTAATCATTATTATTAAATATTATAATGTCATATATGTATTAGTATATATCAAACATTTAAGTTTTTAATTATTTTTTTCCTGAAAACACCGCCACCGCAAGCGCTGTGACAAAGCACGCGCGTACGGTAAGTGTGTGTGTGAGCTCCTCAGTGGGCGGGGAACTTCATGCGGGCCGCAGGGAATATTATCGAATAACATTTTCTTTTTTTGCCATAAAAATTCATAATATATTTGGCTATAACTCCATTTATAATGTTCAGATCGGATTAAAAAGTGCAGCATGCACTTCTACGGAACATTTCCAATAAGATTGGTGCATTGTCAAACTAAATTATTGTACAAGAAATTAGGTATGCATTGTCAACTATTTTTTTTCGTGATTTCAGATACTTCCTGTAATTATACCCGGCAGTTTTCGCGCGTTGTGATTGCCGATGCGTTCATTTTAAGGCGTTTTTTTTTATACTTAGCGCGACCCTGCCGGGTCGTTGGATTTATATCGGTATAAAACCATGTTGAAATTTAACTATTATAATTGAAAAACCATAATATCTAATCATGGAAGTAAAAATAGTAAGACAATAATATTAAAACTCAATAAAAAATCACGATTTAAGATATACAGGTTAAACATCGGCCTATGATATTATAATGTATTTTTTTATACCGTCTCCAAACCAGCAGTGGAAATACTGGCGCCATCTAGCGGCATTTAAGTGGAAACTCAACAAACCAAAACGTTCTAATTATTATATATTATAATCAATGGCTCATAAAGGTTTAACACATTTAATCCTTAGATGACGGCGGTCAAAAATTCCATTGCTGGTATAGAGATTCTGTTAGACCGTCTCCTCATCACATTTCGATGTGTAATCTGGAGTATATCTTTAATGGTGCAAAAAACTAATATGCAATTTATAAATAAAAAGTCGGCAAGTGGGTACCGCTCTGCTGTACATTAGGGGGTGGGGTGGACCTCGGACTAGGGTAGATTAAATTTGAATGCAATGATAAGTATCATTGTATACGAAAAACGATTCTGAACGGAGATGATTTGTCAGTCTATAATATATTATAATTAAATATTGTCATATATTTTATTTTTCAATTAGGACGCATTTGCATTTGGCATGGTTAATCAACTATTCCAAAAACATTGCATGTAGGTAGTTATTATAATTCACATAGATAATATCTATGATAATTCAAAATACCTTATATTATCATACTAGATATACCTGCTATACCATATAATCACATATAATATTGTACACAGCCAAGGTTTATAGATTAGTATCTATAAACCTTGCACAGCTGAAGCTGCTGGTATAGATAATAAACTTTATCTATATCTGTGATATTTTATGTTTTGCTTACATTCCGTATGTTGACATTGTTGGTTGATTACGGTTTTTAAAATTTTATTTCTATTATGAATTAACCATGTATTAATTGTAATCGTTTTAAATTAATATGATTCTACGTCGTGTTGATTCCTTGTGTAACAATTACATATTAACATCAAGACGAGCCATTTCTTAAAGATTTCATTATGTAAGTTTAATAAGTACCTATCACATTAAATTACTTAATATTTACTTATAATTATGTTTTTTGTTTATTGTTTAGATATTACTAATGGCTGAATTTTATCATCAAATATGCATATTATAGTGTAACCAAGCTCAGCTGATGTTATACTCAGTGTACTATAATACAAATTGTTATTAGTTTCTCAACTGGTAGACTTAGTACAGTGGTATTCCAAATAAATTTGACCTGATTACTATGGACTATTTACAATATTAATAATTCAAATTAAACCATTAAATAAAAGATTTTTTTATATTTTATAAAAATAACAGTGGATTAATAAATTTCTTAAATTCTAAGTTCAATAGATACAGAATTGTGTAAGAATTTTGTATCACACAGCACATTGAGTAATGACAAATTGTTTATAAGATTCATAGTTCACAGTACATCAACGATATCAACTAATAAAAATGTTTGCACTGTTAAACCCAATGAAGGCAATTGAAAGATTCATATACTTTCAACCTTAAATTGATTAAATATTTTGAATCTGTAAAAAAAACAAATTTAATGTAATAAATTAGTATAAACATATATAATAAGTGGCTTTTTAAGTATTTACTTTTTACCTTTAATGTATTATAATATATTCAATAAATTGTTAGTATTCGAGTTGTATCATAGTTAAATGTACAATGTAAAATATGAAGTATTATGAATAAATAAATTTAAATAAACTCTGATTATTTATTTTTAGTCACTGTATATTATAATTATATACTTGGCACAAAATTACAAAATAAAATGTCCTAAACAATTTAAATTATGTATGGAAAATAACATCTATTATACAGGCTAAAGTCATCTAAATACTTAACACTGGAAGATAGGCTTTGCTGTATAACTGATATTATATAAGTTATTAAAATATGTTATGATTCTAGGCGAATACATAATGAATGTTGATAATCTTAAGACCTCACAATTAAAATTGTAGTTTGTATTTGGAGGATTGAATACAAACATACATAGTATAAGGTATTAAGGTCAGAAGTGTGGATAATAATATATAGTTCGATATTATTTAAATAAAAATAAAATCTAGGTTTCTGCTTATGTTAAAAATAACAATTATTATAAGGTTAGCACCCTCACACTTTTTATCCAGGCTTGGGACTGGCAACTCATACATAATATTATGTAAGTGAATAGTTGGCAGTTTATACGTTCCTTTTTGAATCCAATAACAGTCAGATTGTAATATTGTATACTTACAGGTTAAGTTTACAATTTATTTTTAGTTGTGTTATGTTTTGTTTTTTTCCAATTGGAAAATATTTTTACATTCTTTTTAGAATGATAACATATACATCTTTGCTGTTGTTTGGCCATCTTTTTTCTGCAACTATTGTGTCATTGGCGCAAACCCAATTGGAAGTTCCTTGTCTCAGGTATGCAATGTAATGGCCAGAACTCGTGTTTTCTCCCATATGTATTATTGCAGCTTGAGTTTTGTATTGTGCTCCAGCAATTTCCAAAATAGAGGTGGGTACGCCACTAAGTTTTAGATCTGTTATCTTGTTGGGAACAAATTGACCATTTACAAATGTTGGAATAAATAGTTTTAGTTGAATTACTATATACTCATTTGCCACTATTATCTGATGTTTATCTTCAGAACTTCCGATGTTATTACAATTATTGCATTTGTAATCATCTAATGTATTCCAAACATTTTGATTTGTTGAAAATAATGTTTGCAAAGTTTGTGATCTGTGCTGTGGAATCTCAAAATGTAGAATCAAACTTGTAGGTGCATTGTTGGCCGTTGTATGTTTACAAGTATTGCAACGAATGGTATACATTTCTTGAAATCCAAATAAAGATTCAAATGTAGGTCTACTACGGTGCATAAGTGCTTCTAAAAATTCTATACAATCTTGTTGCTGTTGCAGAGTATATAATATTGTCTCATTGTCCAAATATTCTCTGATTGTTCGAGTATCACATGATCCACTATTACTTGTATATTCGTGTAGGCTATGTTGAAGTGTTGGTCCGAGTTGATTATTGCGAATTTCATTTACAAGAGATTGACAATTAAAAAGAACCTGTATGACAGAATTAGCATAACATGATACACCATCAGTGTTAGTAAAGCCACAAAATGTACTACTTGATGTTATGTCAACTTTATTCTTAATACTTGATATTTTTATTGTTTTTGGATTTTTTGACACAGTTGCATTATCACTTATTGTTTGTAATTATGAATCTGACCTTATGTTGCAATTTTCTGGAACTTTGAGAGTATTACTATTGACCTGAATAAATTGAATATCATTAATTATGATATTATAATCAACTATTTTGGTTGATTTAGTTTTACATTCTGGAACCAAAATAGTGTCACTATCAACCTGTATGAACTCAATATCGTCCAAGTTATTATTATTCAGGACCTTAGTTGATTTAATCGATTTTTTAGATTTTTCCACAGGAAATCCATCGATTACAGGAACGTTTGGTTTAATAAAATTGTTTTTGACTTCTTCTTGTACAATTTGGTCATCAATAGTCTCAGAATATTTTTCTATTTCCTTGAAAGTATCTATGTCCATAACCAAAATAGGTCTGTGATCACATATGAGGGACTCGTACACCAAAGCCGCAATGTCAACATTTGTAATGACATTGTCAATGGTTGTTCCGTGATCTGTAGTAATACCGTCAACCAATATTTTGTAATTGAAATGTTTTAATATTTGAACTAGTTGTTTTGGCGGTTTGTTGAAGTTTATATTGAAATCACCAATAAAGATAACATTGTTTTTGGTGGAAGCTACCGTTTCAATGAAATCACAAAGCTTCTGTACAGGAAAATTTGGCGATGAATATATCCCAATATAGGTAATATTTTCAATGATAACTTCAATGGCTTCTAAGTGTGTGTTTTTTTTTGATCTTGAAGCAATGTTGTGTGCTGCAGGTTATTTCTTTATGATTAATGGATTCTCCAACAAAACAAATAGAACCACTTTTACCATTTGCATGTATACTGTCTATTCTACAGCATTCAGTATGGTTCTTAATGGTATATGTGTCAGTTGATTTTGAACCAGTTTGGAAGAGAACATTATTTTAGATTGTAAAAGAACGATATCCGCATTAATATGAGCTTCATATTTTTTTAAAGACCTTATATTGTGTGACATGCAGGAAAGTGGCATGTTGTGTGTCACAATTCTAGAAAAGCGCGGAATAAGAGCACAACTTGGTGTCCTGAGTCTGCACATTTCATGTTCAACTTTTGCAGAAGGTTTTGGTGGCTTTGCAGGAAAGTAGTCTACACGCAAACCTTGAGCCGAAGTTGCTCGACTACATCCTACATATAACATATTGCACTTCAAGAGTTTTTGAGGTATATGAAATGCTACAGATTGATATGTGGCACCTTGACTTTTGTGTACCGTCAATGCCAAAGCTTCTACTAAGGGCAATTGCATTCTAGTTACTTTATGGTGCTCTGCATTACCGAGTTGAAATTCTAATTTTGATTTCAATTGGTGTCCACTTGCACATATCATCTGTGTGTTCGCCTTAGGTTTAAGTTTGTCTCTTATCTTCTGTCTGGTTAGTGACCCACCTCTGGCTCATCAAACTTGATCCAAACCCTTTTTGCAACTTCTTTACCTCCTGCAGTCTGTCCTTTGTTTATTTGCATGAGTTCTCCGATTGCACCGTTCACTATGCCGTCTTCGGTTGAAATGTTAGCTATCACCATGTATTTAGCTGTTTCTTTTAAAACTAATCTTAAAGCTAAACCCATAGTCTTTTGTCGTGGCAGTTTCTTGGCAGATTCAATATCCGATCGTTTCGTAGACGTATCAATGGCTTCGGATATGAAACTAACTTGATTCATAGAGTTAAGCACTCTCTTGTTCATTTCATCGACTTCGTTATTAGTAGCCCAAAGATGCATTACTTGTGGTTGAAAAGTAATGTCTAGGTGGGTTATAAGATTTTGGAAATATTTTACATCAGCTTCCTCCAACTGTCCTCTGGCCAACTTTGTTAACATTATTGCAAATTGTTTGTCATCTTTTTGGCGCATTGGAAACAGCACTTGGAAATTTAGACAATATTTCTTCAAAACTATCGTACAATGGTGTTGCTAATACCGGTGCTAATTGAAAGAAATCGCCAAACACTATTACATTTATGTCACCAAATGGTTTATTTATTCTTAATATAGACCTCAATCGTTGATCAATGTATCCCAGTGTTTTTATGCCAACCATGGAAATTTCATCAATTATCAAAAGTTTTACATTGGCAAACTGACAACGTAGTGTATTTGAAATATCTGAACTTAACTTTGGTAATAATCCGGCAAATTGATTCAATGGTAGTTTGAAAGCAGAATGAAGTGTTAATCCTTTTATTCCATATGCAGCTTTACCTGTTGGTGCTGTCAGCAATACGGGAGGAAGTGACAGATCATCTATATCTGGTCTAAGATTTGCTATCCTAATTACAGATTGTGCTAATGCTCGTATAAGCATTGACTTTCCAGCTCCCGCTGGTCCAGTGACAAATACTTTCATCGCAGTATGACCTTTTCCCCATAATTGACTTCTTATGACATTAGTTGTATGATATAAGAGTTGGCGTTGGCCGTCATTTAGACATCCGATTAAGTCTTTAAACTGTTCATTGTCTATGAGGTGCACTATTATCTTACCACCATCTTTAGGTGAATCTACATCTGATGTATTTGTATTTTCAACATAATCTCCAACATCGTTTATTAGTACATCGTCTGGTACCCAATCTTCATCGTCTACAAGCTGATTGTTGTTACGGCCTTGTTCCCCTTCTATTTGGATTTCATTATTGTCTAATTGGGTTTCTTCTACTTTATTAAACTGTTGGTACAACTTTTTTATTTGATCAATGTTTGTTTCATACACTTGTTTACAGTTAATATCTAACAAATCGGTTTTTTCATCGCGCCATGGTAAAAATAACATAATATTTTCTCTGTAAAAGTCTTGTTCATTTTTATCCACATTAAACCTAACATACCGTATGATTTTTTTGATTTTACGTTTATGTATATACTTGTTTGGTTTTCCGATTAGAGTGGAGTCAATCGGATAAGTGGTATCAGGTTCATTATCAGTGTCAGAATCAGAACTGTTGTTAGCCGGTTTTTTTTTACCGCGGACTTCATAATTGGAGCCAAATTCTGCTAAAGTTACATCTTCAAGACTGTGTGGTCTACATGAATAATATTCATTGAGACCGTCAAAAAAAATGTCATCAGATTTTGGATCCATTTCTCCTCTAACTGCCATTGGTTTCAACATTCGAGTTCTTTTATCAGGATGGCTAGTGTTATAAATATATACCCAGTTGAAGTATTGCATTGCTTCATACCTAAGCAAGTGTACACTGCTTCCTGTGCAGAGATTTCTTGACTCCCTGAAAAAGTTGACGCTATTTTTTTCAGTTGTTCTTTAACCGATAAATCAGTAGAAGACTTAAGATTTTCGACAATGTCTCTCATTAGTTTTGATATTCCACGTTGGCTTTTTCCAATATACTCGATTACATATCTAACACAAGAATAAACGTCCAATATGAACTGTATATCCATGTTAGATTGCCATAACGGAAATAATTTTTCATTGAATCCAGAAACCATTCGTTGTTTTATGGTACGTTTTAGAAAAACTGTTGGCCGTCTGATAACAGTTCGAATAATGGATTTATATTCATTAACATCTTTAGTTGACAATTTTTGTAAAATGTCTTCTAATGTTGGATCTGAAGATGAATCACTGTCCTTGAAGTCCCTGAGGTATTGCAGAAGTTTTTCATATTGTAGTATACGAATTTTTCTTGTGATCGGATTACTTATGTCTTCTGTTAGCGGAGTCAATATACAGGTTTCATTCATTGGCGGATATGGTATGTTGAAGCGGCACTTTTTCATTTGTTTGTCTTTGTCAGTTCTGTAACAATTGTGTGTATGACTATGAGTATTTTTATGCAAATACTCATGGGCCGGACTGCCATCGTCTACCATACACGTAATGTATTTGTTGATAAGTGTTACACATGCACCAAAAGTTTCTGGTTTGGCTGGGTCGAAAACAGGTGCATTGTCTAACCACAATAGCATGTGTACATGTGGACTGCCCCTATGTTGATATTCGACACGATAAAAGAAATGTTTCACACTGTGTTCTTTGAAAATAACATTTTTGGACTTGATCAATTTAAAAAGTGCTCTAAACCTATGATCAAAATAAGTAGCACAAACAACTGGGTCTTGTCGAATTAAATCTGATTTTTGTGCATAAGTTAGGACAGTATCATCAGACAACGTTTGGGAGTAACGCTGTTTATACAAAATCTTTAACAAATCAGTCCAAGTTGATTCACTAGGGCTAAATGTTAAGAATAATGTCGGTTGACCTTCTTGACGCACCATGGCAAAAACATTTTTTCTCATCGCTGCAAGATATGAAGGTGAATTTTGTACGTTGTGTAACATTCGGTATCTTGATCGTTATCTATCATTTTGTTTAGAACAGCTGGATTTGCTACGTCATTCGCAGTTGTGTTTCCTTTTTTGTTTTTTCGTAAAACAATTTGCACATTGCTTGCAATGAGTTTTTGAACTAATACTTTGCATTTAAAAAACAAGTTAGATGAGTCCGATGCAAACCTTCGATCTACGTCAGCAGTTCAGACCTTACTACTTTTGAGTAATTTTTTAAAGGTGATTTATTTGTACGTGGATGCCCACCAAATAAATCAGGAAAAGCTTTTTCCTCTGCATGGTCATCAATAAGAATTGATAACGGTTTCATGCCTTCGCCTGGTGCAAAAGAAACAAAATCACAGTTTTCAATCATCGTGTCCATTTATCCCGGATTGATTGGTTCAATATTTGTGTCTTCATCGTCTGTTTCTTCACTTTCATGATCCGAGCTGTTTTCTAAACTTTTTGTTGTTTCTGACACATGCGCCAGCCAATCTTTGTCTATTACAGCATCTTTATATAGAGGTTTTTTAATCAAATCATTCAATGCTGATACTACTAATGATGGTCTGACATTTTGATAAAGATAATGCTGTTTAAAGCACGATTTTCTTTTTAATTTTACCTTCATCATCTTAACTGCAGCTAAATTTTCAGCACGCCTTGGCAAAATAGATGTAGTCTTAGTCAGATCTATTGGAAAATTGATAACGTTACCTTTAATTTTTAGCTGTCCATCACTGCGAAGACATTTGAATATTTTCATAAACTGTAATCTAAGGGAAACCATTTGTTTTTCTATTTGATTTAATTGCGTAACTGAAGACGGAACACTGTTTAACTCATAACCATTTCTTATGTACAACGGAGGAACTTTGGATTTTTTTATATGCGGAAGACAACTGGAACATATCGTCACAGTATTCTTGGCATCACTTGGAATTGACATTCCCAATCGACTGAAGATATCAGAGTTGCATTTATTGACACTGGATGGGAAACGTAATCTATGACACGAATAACATTTTTCTGATAAACCTTGAGACCTTTTCAAAATATATTCAGATATCAAAACATCTTCCTTCTGCCTAGTTTCATTTGCTTTTTGCCGTTCTCGTTTTTTATAAGTTATTGAATTTGGTGTTTTCTTTTTAGTAGATACATTTTGACATAGGCTACTATCTGATGGTAATCTTCGCTTTCTCATGTTTCTGACATGACATTTTGAATTTGATATGTTTTTTTGAAAACTGGATTTTCCATTCGTTTCAATCTGTTCTTCATACTGGCAACCTTGTTTGCATTTTTTATAACTGGATCTTGCAATCGTTTCAACATGCTCTTACGACTGGCGATCTGGTTGGCTTTTTTAACATCCGGATCTTGCAGTCGTTTCAACATGCTCTTACGACTGACGATCTGATTAGCTTTCTTTAAAACTGGGTCTTTCAATCGTTTTATTGTACTTTTTAAATTTAACAATTTTCTTTGATTTGTAGCAACAATATCATCAGACGCACGGCTAATTGTTTTCTCAATTTATCCTTTTCAAGTTCTTGCAAATGAAGAACAATGTTTTCGCGTGATATTTTTATTGCTTCTTTTTTATTTTGTGTACGTTTACTCGGACGTCCCATTTTATGAAAAAAAAAAATATATATATATTAGACAAAAATAAATAAATAAAAATAAACTTACAGCTAAAAAAAACCTTAATACTAAAAGTTTTAAAAAAAAAAACAACAACAACTGCTACCTCTGTCAACCAAAAAAAAAAAATACAAAATTAGCTGATAATTAGAGTATATAATATTATAAAATAATTAATTTGAAAATTACCTTAACACAAGTCACAATCACAGAAATCCAGTAAATGAATCAAGAAAAAAATGATCTAAAACAAAATTATGAATGTTACCAAAAAGAAATATATAATAAAAACACCTGAATTTTAGTAGCACCGCTATTATAATATGATAGAGTGTAAGGACACAACCTTAACATATTTGACATTTACAATTAATATACAAATACATACTAAATTCCTAATTTATTCATTTTCCTTTATTAAATAAAGTAGTTATTTTTTTAAGAGGATGCTATCCATACATTTGTTGTCTCCGTCTTACACACGCCCGATATACCAAAATTTCGTTCACTAGTTTCAATAGTGGGCTGTTAATTTTGATATTGGAGTAAATTGACCAATTATACAATTTTTATATAATAACATTATCTGTGTTTAAGCGTTGGCTTCTATTCTATAGTTTAATTCTCAAGCGGGATATGAACATTTTTAATTTGTGATATTTCACTGCATACTTTCTCATAGTATGCTGGAAAAAATTGAAAAATCGCCAAAAGCACAGATAATGTTCTTACCTAAAAGTTTGATAATAGGTCAATTTAATCTAATATCAAAACTAACAGCACACTATTGAAACTAGTGAACGAAATTTTGCTATATCGGGTGTGTGTAAGACGGAGACAACAAATGCATGGGTAGCGTCCTCTTAATAAATAATAAATATATCTAATATTTTAAAAATTAAGTACAATTAAAATATTAAATAATATCTCCTACTCATAATGTCTAATAAGTATTATATTTTCAATAATCAAATGCTAAATATTTTATGGAATCCAAAAAAATTAAAGAGCTTTATTATATATTTAACTATTATAGGTATTTATTATTGTTTAACACGAAAATCATAATATATGAGTACTTTTTAATTGGTAATCAGTCAAAAAGTCTATGGAAAAAAGTCCGAACACATGTTTAGTGTCGGACAAACAAAAAGTCCGAAAATACAAATTATTCTATTAAATTTTCATTTATAATTGTATAATTTATTATCCATTTTAATCAATTTTAATAGGTATTTTATATACCTACATGTATTTATCTAGAATCTAGATCTATATAATGTTTGTTCTTTTATATAATAATCGTGGTAATATTGATTATTGTTTGTAGGTACATAATATAATTTTATGGTAGCTAACATGTAGACATACAGCCACATATCATAGCGATAGATATATCTTAGAATTTAGATCATATACGATCTAAGAGATATTTAATATAATATAATACATAGGTAATTAACTATAGTAGATTTCCGTTTTATTTTTTTTAGTTATACGAAATAATAAGAATAAGAAAATAGAAAAAAAAATATTAGTTATAAAGAATATTTTGTATTTTCCGAGTTTTTGTTAGAAACTAAATAATGTGCTAAGAATTTTTGTCCGACTATAAAAACTGAATCCGGACTTTTTGTCAAACTTTTTTTAAAACGGACTTTTCTTCAGCGATTAACTTTTAGTTAATTGCTGTATTCATAAAATGTACAATGTAAATACACACTACACAACTTGATAAACGAAAAAAATTATTCTCATACATAAGGAAATTCTTGACATAGGTACTAATATAATATATATATAATATATATATACGAATCCGATGATTGCAAAAACGTCATGAGTCAATTATTTAAAGCTTTTGGATAATTGATAAAAACTGTAGAATATAAATATTTTTGAAAAATAAATTAATTTAAGAAAAAGTACTTATTAAAATATATCATACACCTATACTAATAATACTACACCTATAAAGTCGGGTTTTTCACTCAAAAACACATGATATGACTATTATAGTAGGTATATACGTTTTTACTAATATCTCAATTTCAAAAAAAAAAAAAAAAAACCATTGTAAAATCAATACATTCATCACTTCGTTCAGAATCTAAAATATGACTCGTGACGTTTCTAAAAACATCGATTCACAATTTTTTTTACTGAGCATAATATTCAGTTTAGCATTTGAAAATTATTGAAGCATATAAACTTATAATAATTTGTATAAATCTATAGTTATAAATAATTTATAAAAAAACATAATATGGAGACCAAATTATAATTATAATATGATTTTTGTGTAGTATTATCAAGCTTTAAATACCAACGCAAACTGATATTTACAATTAAGCAAGCTCCACTACTATAGGCTACAATATTATTAAAACAGAAGAAGAGGCCCAAACAATATACAAATAATAATATTAAATAAATTTCATTCAAAATCAAAGTATGGATCTAAAACATGATATATCTTTCGGATCACCTCCCGTAAACATACCACTGCACCTATGTAGTATGTACCAACCTACTAGGTAGATATTAAGATTATAAACTTAAGTAGTTAGTAGTTACTCACCAGAAAAACAATGTATTTATTAGATATATAAATGTGTATGAAAACAAGTCCCTTTCACATCGATTGCTAAAAACACACTAAATCAGAATTTACAGAATTTAAAATAAAATATATAATCGAATAGTTGTTGCCAATAACTATAGGTAGAAAGGAAGGTATAGAAAAAAAAGTATTTTGATATTTTGTTGCGCGTGTCAGCAATTACTAAGATAACGATTACAATTTCAAAAATCCAAAAGAAATGTATTTTGATATTTCGTCGCGCGTGTCACCAATTAGTAATACGACGGCTGGAATTTCAAAAGGCCAAAACATTAGATATAACAATGAATAGTATCTATGACTTAGACCCACACCGAACAGCATCGGTAGAAAACTGGTAAAATTATACAGCGAGTACAGGCAATAAATTACGATAGGTAATGATAACTAATTAAAAAAAAAAAATAAATTGTCAAGGATAGGTACCTGAGACATTTATCAGTAGAGATAAACTTCCGATTTTGGCACACACGTTAAATTACGAAAATAATTGGACTATTTGGACCATTCGAGTTTGACTCAACGTTCAAGCAACATCACAGTAACAAAAAATTATATTCAAATAGCAAATGTAAGTACAATATTGACGTAACTTTATATTTATATTTTATTTTTTTACTGGATAAGTAATATTAGTACACAAACAATTAGAATTTTTTTAAATGCATAATATAATTTGCGATGTTTAAAAAATGTTTCATAAGATTTGCAGTCGTAAGTAATTCTTGAACAAATTTACATCGGAGTGACGTTTTATGAACCAGTTCAGGATTAAAATTATATTTTATTTTTAGTACCTATTATATTGAAGTTATAAAAGAAAAAATAATAGAATAGGATTTATTAAAAATAATATTTATAAATCATTATAATTTAAATTCCTAAATAAAATTGGAAAATACAAATGCTTTTAATAATTTCTGTAACTAAATGTGTTTGAAACCCATCATATACATATACCATAGTATACTTAAATCAGAGGTTCCCACCAACCTATGGTCCGCAAACCATACCTACCTACAAAATTTAAACAAATATTTTAATTTTATATTAATTATATTAATTTAATATCTTTATTAGTAAAGGAAATACAAGCCCAAAAATCACATTAACGTATTTTTATAATTTTAATTTACTTTTGATAAAAATAATAATACAATATACATTTTTTTAATAATAGTAATTTGTGTTAAATTGTTGATAAATGTAAAACTTTTACTTAAACTTGAACAATAACAAACATTATTATTATTATGTATTATATTATATTATATTATATATTATTATTATTTATTATTATAATATATAAGCTATAAGGAATTTCACTATATTTTATTTATTCATAACCTAAATTCTAATATGTGTAAAAAATTGATTCTTGGCTATGAGAATAAATAAAATCTAAAATGTATAGTGGTCTGTGACGTATCGAAAGTTCTCAAAGTAGTTCACAGTGTCAAAAAAAATTAAACCACTGATTTAAATATCTTTCAAAATAGTATAGACATAGTAATTTGTATTTTATACTCAGTTCATTCATTTTACTAATTTTAATCTCAAAATATTATCCAATAAGATATATTTGTGTGACATTGTCACTGATGTCATGAATACCTGTACGGGATCCCTTGCCCAACAATTAAATTAACTCACGATAAGTACACACTGTTAAGCATTATACATACTTTTTTTGTATAATATGTAAATAAAAAACAACGGTCATCTTTTAAAATTATATAGATTACTTTTTCCTGTATTGTCTACATACTTCTTTTGGTATTATAAATATTAATCACATATCATACAATCATGTGTTTATTTTAATAAATACACATCAATGTTTCTTTTTATACAACCATTTATTTATGTACTGAAATACTATTGTACAGTAATGAAATAATGAAACTACAAAATATAAAATATCAATGCCCCAATGCACATTTAATTTATTATTAATTTTTATTATGAATAATTTAAAAAATATTGATGTAATTTTCATGAAATTAAATTAATTTTATAATAAAAATAAATTAAATAAGCATTATTTAGGGAGTTTTATTTAAATGTATGTATTATCTCATCAAGATGATTAGATAAAAAATATATTTATTATCTTATGTAGATACCTAATTATTTTATTTTTATGATCTTAACTCTATTCATATGCTAAACAAAATACCATCATTCAAAATTTGTGGACCTTAAATGATTTATAATTTATTAACAATATCAACTTTGAAATTATATATTTAATATAGTTATTTATGTATTATATAGATGTCTACAATTGTCAATAACTACTATTATGGGGGTGCTGCCCCCATAAACGAAGAAAAAAAAAATAGTAAGCATGAAAAAGTAAATTATTTAACTTCAAACTGATTAATTTCTATTTTTTTTTTTTTTTTTTTTAGATGACAATCAACAAAATGTTGACAAAATAAAAAAAAATAATAAAAAACCAAGTATGTATATTGTATACCTATTGAGTATGCTATGTGATTAATTTCACATACCTAATTTATTTAATTTTTTTTTTTTTTTTAAGAATGTAAGACATGCAAAAAAAAACATTTCGGCAAATGCCGAAAACAGGCCAATAAAAATAAAAGTTAGTATACCTATATTGGATATTAAATTTTAATTAATTAAGCAATAATTAACATGTATTTTGTTGTTTAAATCAGAATGTGATATATGCAATGTCGGCCACAGAGGCCAATGCTGGTGGCGAAATGAAAAGCCGGTAATTATTGAATTCAATAAAACAGTTTTCTGACTAGGTGCAATTTGAATATGATTATTTTAATAATACAATTTTTTAAATTTTAGAAAACAAAAACCAAGGACCTGCGAGCGGTCCTTGATTCAAAAAAAAAAGAACTGGTAAGTTTTTTTTTTTTTTAATACTTAAATATCACTATGCACATATCGAATATTTAAATACAATAATATTTATACTAAGTTCCTGTTAATTATAATCAAACCATGTCTTCATTTAATTTATTTATCAGTGGAATATCCAAGAGAAAAGTTCAAACTTCAGGAAATATTAAATTACTCTATAGTTAATTAAATAATAAGTATATGATAGTGCAATTATTGATATTGCAATTCAATTGAAATCATGGGCGCCCATTGGGGGGGGGCAAGATAGGGCACTTGCCCCCCTGGACAAAAAATATTATGGACTTGTAGCTCAATAAATATTACCATAATATTATTATTATCTTTATTAACTTACATTTGAGAATTTTTTTTATTTTGACACCCCCCCCCCCCAAAATGTTACCTATGGACGCCCATGATTGAAATAACTAAAATGGCTCACTTTTGGTTTTCATAATCACACAATATCAAAATACATTCACATTCAGACACTACATTCAGACTCTCAAATATTTGCAACCAAACATTAAATGTGTATTTATTAAGGATTTTTTTTGTAATGTAACTAAACAACCACCCTCTCTCCCAAAAAAAATTCTGAATATCACTGATGTTCATAAAAAAAAAAAAAATAGGATAACTATCAACTTCAAACACCACAATAGTGTACCACTAAAGAATATGTGTATACACTGAAGAATAAGTTTATTAAAAATATTATGTCATAGTCAAACTAAGCATTTTACTAAATGATAATTAGTCAAATAAGTTCATTTTTTATTCAATTTCACTACCAGTCTAGACATTTAGTTAAATGATTTTAAGAAATTAAAAATATAACGATATTTTCTATTAATTATTAGGTACTAATTAATTTATATATTATATAAAAAAAAAACCATTAGTGATGATAGTGAAATTATACAAAAATGTAATTTAATAAAATGTCTGATTTGACTATATGCCTATCACATATACACTATTCATAAAACTATAGTAAATACAAAATATTATCTAATTCTGTTGTAGAACAAACAAGAAAGTCATATGGAGGTGGAGGAGGACCAGGAGGTCCGGCTAATATCTTTTTAATAATTAAATATAATTATTAAAATTATTATAAAAATAAAAAAATCGTTTTAGTTTTTTTTTTTTTTTTTACATCCTACCTATCTACCTACATTCATCATGGATCATTAAAAAAAAAAAAATTCTACCTATAAAAATTACAAAATTTTATAGTACCTGTTCTTATTATACGTTGACTAGTTGGTTGTGAATGAGTTGCTGGTTGAAGCAGGCAGATATGCTAGCCAGCATAACGTATGCAGACATGCACTAATAAATAAATACACTTTTTTAAATCTGCTTCCTCAGGGTTATAGGACCTGAAAATGTAGGTGAATTATGTTAATGAGTAAGTCAAAGACAAATGTGTCAAAAATTGTAACTCTCAGTGTATACCAATAAAGTTCTCGCCGAAAACAGTATAACATTGTTAATAATACTTACCTATACATTGTGCTATTTCAATTATTGCATTGAAATGTCTAGTCCATAGTAAAGTTGCCCATAATCACATCGGTTGGAGTAGGAAATTTATAATTTATTGGCCAAAATATATTTTATTTCGACAAAACAATTTCAATGAAAAAAAAAATAATAATAATAAAATAAAAAAATCACATGTGCAGGCTACAATTAATATTCGATTCACAACCAGATTACCAGAAACCACTATTAAACAAATTAAAATTTAAAAAGTAAACATACCTTGACGAAATGAGAGGTATTATAGGTTATTATATTAATATAATATAATATTATAAGTCTATGAATATACCATTACAATTAACTAAATATTTTGATTTTTGATAATCACAATGTAGGTACACTATAAAAATAATTTGAGCATAGCGACTGTCAGTGAAATATTCAAATATCACGTACCTATAACATAGAGTAATACTACTACTATATAATAATAGTACTCTATCACCTATAATGTATAAACTTACTATAAATGTGTAATAATATAACATTATTTTCGAAAATTTTAAATTACATATTGGTACCATTGTATAGATTATAATGTTCAAACCACAAATTAAAATAATATACTGGATACCCAACGAGAGGTGATAAGGAGCTCCCAAAGTGACTTTTCATGTACAAAGGACTACTAGCGCTTCAAGGGAATTCAAAATATATTAATGTCGTTGTAATCAGGAATTGAATTATATAATATATATATTTCCTAGAAGTTTTATTAATTAATTTAATTCGTGGAAATTAAACGTTGACGGTAAATTATCTTGAAAAAAGTCGCCACTAATATGATTACAAGTGCTAGGTGTAGTTTGCAACAGCTGTTTTAGCGAGTCAATTTGGGTCCCAGAAAAATGGTTGTTTGTATAGGTCGTTGGGTATCCACTATATTTTAATTCGTGGTTCAAACCACGGACTAAGCTGATATTATCCATGAACTCACCGTTTATAGATTATTCAAAATTTGAACTTCAAATGCTAATAAAAAAAAATTGTGCCTATGTATTATTATAATTTTTTAATCACTATAAGAATAACATATGAGGAACTTTGTATAAAATTTACAAGTATTTTTATAGGGCCAAAAAGATTTTATCGACACATAAAAAAACAATTTTCAGAAAAATTGAAAATTTCAGTTGTCTATAAATAGCTCAAAAAAATTAAAAATATTTTGAAAATTAAATCACGTAAAGAAAACGCGAATCTTAATAACTGGTAAAATTTTCAAGTATCTACGACTTATACTTTTTGAATAATAACAAATATCAAAAATCATTTGAGGCTAAACTGTTATTTAACGCGGTTTTTGTAAAAATTTAAATTTCAAACACTCATAAAAATTTTTTGTCTGAATCCGGTAGAGTTTTTTTTACAGATATTTGAAGAAAAATGTATGGAAAACCTTGTACCAAATTTTCAAAACTTAGTTATAAAAGAAAAAAATTTTATAATTTTTCAACTTCAAAATTACTTGCAAATTTTCGCGTTTTCGACAGATTTCGTAAAAATTTGAACTAAAAACGCTTATAAAAAAAAATTGTGACAAACGATTTTTAATTTCTTTTAGCTACATTAAAAACAACTCATAAGGAACCTTGTATTAAATTTTCAAATTTTTTTGGTCATCCAAAAATTTTTTATCGACACTTTAAAAAAAATTTCTCAAAAAAATCGAAAATTTCAGTGGTCTATAAATAACTCAAAAAAAGTCAAAATATTTTGAAAATTTAACTATATACAGATACCACTGACATTAACATTTGGTGAAAATTTCAAGTATTTTCAGTGATTAGTTTTTGAATTACAACCATAAAAAAAAATCGATTTGGTCGAAAACTGGATTTGCGTAACCTTTTACCTCTATAATGCACCAAGGATATTCACTTTTACATCGGAAACCACCCCCATTGTTTGAAATTGGAGCATTATTTCGACTAGTTATGCTGTACACAGACACAAAAACAAAAAAAAAAAAAAAACACACACACCATTGTAAAATCAATACATTCATCACTTCGTTCAGAATCTAAAACATACATCATTGTAAAATCAAAACAAACCAAATTCGCTATAATAACATAACTTTTAATATAGATTTAAGATCGTTTAAAATACTGTATTTTATTTTTAAATTACCGCAGTAATTTGTACATTTTGGTATACTTTCAGTAAAATACGTTTGAATCTAGAAAATATTATAAAATACTGACTATGTCAGTTTGGCAAGATTTCAATTTAATATAATATTAATTTTCAGGTAATTACAAATGGTTTATCATTAAATTAACAAATATATTTGAATGTCATCTTGTTATAAACTTAATAATTTTAAACTTTTAGAAGTGTTTGAAAGGCCTTCTATTATTTTATTTTAAAAAGTACTATTATACTATTTGTTTATACTCATTAGTTAATTACATTTTTCTAAATATCTTTCAATATGATATTATACATTTTTTGAATTTCAGCATTAAAAGATAGGTAATGGTTTGATTTAAGCTATACTTTTGTAATTCGCTAATGTAATCATTCATTTTAAGAAAATCAAAAATCTCCAACAGCTTTAATGCTTAATCAATTTTTAGTATTTTTACTCGACTTCACAAAATATATATATTTTTACATTTAATTTTATAATGATTACTCTCAGAAAACCTTATAAAAATATTGATTTTTCACTATTATGACGTTCTTTACGACGTTGCGGGAATGTATTAGCACACGCTATGTAATTTTTTTTAATCAGGTTGGAGATGCCACTGTGCAAAAATCGACGTTTACCCGTGCTTTTTACGTAAATATTACACTGGTAGGTCTATAAATAACAGGCATGGTAATATGTTTATATGTGAAGATAATAGATTGGTGTATACCTGTATAATTATTGCAGTATTGTGGGTTCACAACTCGGTTCAAATTTATGATAAGATACTGTAATATAACAGTGAGGTTAAAATTTAATTAGTGTTGTAAAAAATGCAAGTGCAGTTTATTTTAATGGATCGTAATTATGTTTGTGCCGCGCCGTGGGGTTAATTTCTGTTTGATTAAAAGGCGCTGTCGAGCTGGTTTATATTAGGTAATTGTTTTTTCTTCTATTATTATTATTATTATTATTATTCTCGCCTTACAGCGATGTACCGTGAATGATGTTTATTCTGACGAACAACGTACAAGTTTCTAATCATTGTTTGTTATTTCGATTAATATTGTTATCGGCACTATTGACACGAAATTTGTGACATTTCATGTACGGTTAAACATTAATTTATAATAACATACTAATGTAGACACTATAGACATATTATTGTTATTATTATTACAGTTCATAAATGAACTAAATATGTATTTATGCTTTGTGTATTTTATGTACTTATTATACCTCCTTTCACAAATTAAAAGGTCGGTTAAAGTTAAAGGAAAACGTGTTACCCTAGGTATTTGAGTACTTCTCATTTGTACTTGTATATATTATACAGTTGTAGTTATAATATTGCTATTATATAGTATTAAGCTTTATAATTAACAACTTCACGGTTTACACGAACTGCTATAGAAGTTTAGAAATCATACTCGATGCATTCGTCTAGGTAGCCATGATATTTTGTACATAAGTAGTGTCCCGAATTCGATCATTAAAAAATTTAAAAAAAAAAAGTCGAAACAACGAAAAGTTACTAAAAATTACTTTTTAGCATACTAACCACTAAACTAAAAAAAAAAGTCTATATAGGTATCTTTAATTAAATACATACAGCTTACAGTATAATATGATGTCTAATGACTATACAAGGCTGTCTGTAACAAAACAAATAGATACCCATAACAAGTGAAACTGCTACAGGATACATAGTTGTTTTGTGAACAAGTATAAAAATGGTATACTGTCAATATAATATAATTATATAAATACCTAAGGATGGGCTAATATTTTGTTATTTTTTTTTTTAAATAAATATTTTAAGTCCGATTCAAAACGGGAAAAAATCAAGTAGTACAGGTAGGTAAGTATCTGCAAAAAGTAGAAAAATACCAATTAAAATAGGAACAAATTACATATTTCTAGCAATTTTAATACTTGTAATTTGAGCCATTAGTAGGCGTACGTTTAAATGTGTATGAAACTCGTGACAAAAATCAAAGCAAAAATAATCCGCACGACATTTTCAATTTTAATTGTTAAAAATCGTCTGATAAATTTACCGAGCTTACAATATAGTTATGTTAGATACATAAAATGTGAATAAATAACGTGGATTATTTAAAATGCATTATGACATTTCTGATTTTTACTTGTTTTATTATTAACTAACATATAACTCATTTACTCGTCGTTTATACACAAGAGCATTCAGGTTACCTACCTACAATTACTTATAATTATTTAGCTTACATATTTTTATTTTACTTTATGTTTGTTTTCATAACTGTGATGAAATTTATCTATTAAAATTTTTGCAAGCACTATCTAGATTGCGCAGATTATATAATGATCTTTTATTTAATTTTATGTGACACAAATAACATCAAAATTCGTTAATTTATTGAAATCAAAAGCGTTTTTCGTCGCTCATACGCAGATGTAACTATACACACGATTTTAGGCCAACCGTTAGCAATTCATTGTATTTAATTATTACTGTCAACTCCGTAGACGTCATTGTGTCTATACTTTGGATTACACGACTGTCGTACCACTATACTGCTCCATTCCATTTTGCGTGGTCTTTATATGCAGATTGTTCGTTCAATCTATTATACACTTTCCATACGAGTGTTTTAACTTTTAAGCACACATAAAATGCGCTTGCTAATAGTTGTCATTTGTATAATAAGTATATATACCATTGTCCATCGATGCTAATCGTGAGTGCTGACTCTGATAACAGCCGTATTGTTTCTTTTGAGCTATTGGTCAAGGTTTTTTTGTTTTTATTATTATATTAGCGGTTCCATTGCATGTAATATATGTATATGTAATATAAATTGTATCGCTAAGACTTACAAAAGTTTTCCTACGTGACTGGATTATATTATCATCAGATCATAAATAGTTTCTCGCAGGGCCGATTAATATAATTTTATGCTTGTAATCCCGAAGGCTGTAGGGTATTGACACGAGAAACTTTATTTAAAACAGCGTTAAAAAATATGCTTGTTTTAAAATAATATGCTATAGTATGATCGTAGGTTTTTATCGTTGTGTTGATTGTTTAATTGTTTCTATTAATCGTGAGCAGATTATTAACTGTTTCATATAGTAGGTACAAGACTGTTAAATATACATGAGGTATGATTAAACGCTGATCAGTAACAAAAAAAAAGTGCTTATATTTTTAGATTAATTTATTCCATTCATTTAATATAATACATATTTTCATTAATGATAATAATATTATAATGTATGATGGCAATGTAGTCATAACAAACATCGGACTCGATTATTCCACACTACTTTTATTTTTATTAGATTTCCAACAAAGTATCATTAGTAAAACAGTACTACTCAATGTATGGACGTCGATATTAATATATTATAATATGGCTACAAGTAAACGACGAGAAGTATTTGACAATAAATAATTCGAAAGAAGTTTAAGGAACATGTTATATTGATACGTTTTCAATAGCATAATACTCTTCCATCCATTTATTCATACATTGCAGCTGTAGTTTATTTTTAAAGTGAAATTTTAATATTTTTATCTAAATGAAAATAATATAATGTACCTACAGTGTTTATATTATTATAATGTGTTGTACATTTCTACAAGTGAAGCAGGCGTATACCGTTTCTCATATTTTATATCATAAATAGGCTTGCTTTTTCATTTTTGGTTTGCCGTACGCTTACCTCGACACAAACCATTAAATACATTTTACGAAAACATGATTCAATGGCGGTGTCCAGACACCCAAAACACCCCTCACTGACTATTAATAGTTGCACCACTGCAGGGTACTACATTATGCTATTAAATGTAGTCCTAGCTTGTGGAATACGCGTACAAAGAAATATTGTTTTCAGCGTTTTCAAAACACGAGTTCACGATGGTAGCGAGTTTTTAACGTATTACTCTTATAATAATAAATTTATCAACGGTATTGAAATCTTTGGTTTTTTTTTTTTTTACACGTTACAATAAGCATTTACGAGTATACAGAGAAAATGGGGTACTCCGACGATGCGATAAATCTAAAAAAAAAACCGCTACTTATGTATTTCAGATCGTAATACTTGGTGAGCATATTGCGTATTCGCGTCTATTGAGTATAATTTCGGGTTTGCCTATATAGCAAGACGAAAAATTGCTGATTTACGACTCCTGGTATAACGCTCTTTAACAGGTATTTATTATTTTATAAATATTTTATGTGACAGGAAATCTGATACATTTCCCGGTATTTCGCCATTTTGGAACAACTCGATAATATAATAATTTGCCCAGGCCGGGTAACATATTGCCGGTCAAAGTATTTTATTCTTTGTCCGCGATAAACAAAACGATGTAACTTTAATCATAAATGAAAGCGATAAATAAATTTTATTTTATTAAAAAACCAACTTTAAAGAGTTTAAACTTACAAAATATGTACAATGTTCCCCGTTAATTGAGTACGTATTGACTGGCGTAGCATAAACGTATTTTTACAAAGTAGTAATAATGCAGTAAATAATATATTATGATAAGTAATATGAAACTGTTGTTCGTTTATTCAGTTTGTATTAAAAAAAAATGTCATTTCTACATTTATAATATAGTATACAACTATTACAAACTTTTATAAATTATCATCGCGTCAAGATTATTTTCATTTACAAGATTAGTACAGTTTATGAGCTTATAAAAATAATATTAGTGAGTATTCATCAATTTAATGACCGGTAAGTAGGTTTTACATTTTAAACTTTAAGAGATTGTTATTATATTTTTTTTGTAATATTGTGCTTTAAAATTGTACTAATCACATTACGTTTGCAAACGCATTACTATTGTTGGTATGAAATATGCATTATTATTTGTTCAGTTCAATCGTGAATAATGTTGTAATGTTATAAATATGTGCTGTAAAAGTATTTCTGCAGTGTTTAAATTGAATCAAAATGGAAAATCAAAATATAATATGTATAATGTATATATATATTATTTAATGAAAATAATACACATCTGATTAAAACTTTGTATTATAAATAAGGCAAGAATTAAATAAGTCAAAAAACTATTGTATAATTTACAATACCCGAGCTAGACTGAGCAATTCTGTATTATTATCCTCGAAACGTATACTTTTCATTACATAATAGCCTATAGAAATCGGGCAGTACCCAAAAATTTCCTTACAGCTCACCTTGTCCACAAAGGAATATAATATATTGATTTTAATTAAAAATATTTATTGTTATTCGTAATAGGTCAATAAATGCTGAAATATTCGAATATTTTAAAATTAGTTATCGTAGGGAACTGTTAAAGTCACATACCTAATATCATTATTTTCCATACACTTCAGACAATGTAATTTTAAAAATATTTAAACCAATTTTAAACTGTTATTTACAATACGAGAAACGAATCAATTCTTACCGTTATATATTGCGATACATCGGTATTGTCGTATTGATTCGTGTAAGTGATATTTAGTATATTTCGAAAAATGTGCTCAATCGACCATATTATTACATTAATAGTGATTATGTTTGTATTAAAAATATAGTATATTTTATAAAACGTAACATTGTGTTTTCGTGTACAATGATTTATCATTGAATTCTGATTTAACAAATGCGCACAGTGACCTACTCAATGTGAAAGTTTACTCAAAACCTTCTATATAGCTAAAAGTGTTTTTTCAAGTTTAGCGGAGACAATGTTAACAGTCATTTGTGATACTTATCCTCATAGTAGAATTAAATAACAAAGATTACTCAGGCTTTTCTTTTAATATTCAATGTTTTAAATTCTGAGTGAAGAAATTATTAATGTATTGATTTATTATGTGTGTTTTATTTTGCTTCTGTCATCATCTTTTATTGGAGCAGTAAAAGTGCTAGATTTTCAAGTTTAATGGTGATTCCTGTGTGCCTAGTAGCAAGTTGAATATAATATATGGTACTTCCAGAGGTCAAAACTACAAAATTCATAGTATGTTTTAAAATAATCAGGAAAACAAAATAAAAATAAAGGTAAAATGGAAATTTTTAAACAATACCGGTTAAGCTGATATATTTGATTTTGTTTGTTTTTTTCTGGTGTAACTCAAAAACGATTAACTGTAGATATTTTTCACAACATTTTTATACTAGAATAAATTGGTAAAGTTTTCAAATTATTTTGACTCCTTTTGAGTTATATAAAAGACATTTTTGATTTTGATTTTTTCTTATCTATAAATGTGGACAAAAATATATTCTTTGATCAGTCCAAAAACTTGAAATTTTAACACTGCAAGGTTTATGACATGAGTAGGTAATTCAAACTGAAATAAAAATAATCTAAAAAAGTGTGGTGAAATGGGAATCACTCTGCTGTATATTAGGTGCCATGTAGATCATTATTATGTATAGAAGTGTTAAATTTTAATCCAATAATAGTCGATAGGTATCATTGTATAGGTACGAAAAACGATTCTGAACGGATAGATTTGTCATAATAGGATGTACTCGTATTTTTCAGTGGTTTGTGAAAAAGGTGGTTTATGTTTTAATGACCTTAATACCCTAAAATGTAAGCTCTTTTATATTTGTTGTAAGCCAAACTTATGAAAAATCTTGTATTCAATTTTCAACTCTTTGCTACATATATACAAATTGTTTTATAGATTTTTACTACAAAATAATTTGTAAATATTCATGATTTTGACGAATTTTTGTCAATATTTGAACTTCAAATACTAATAAAAAAAAATTGTGACTATGTATTCTTATAATTTTTGAATCACTTTAAGACTCACTTATGAAGAACTATATATTAAGTTTTAAAGTATTTTGACTCAGCCGAAAAAATGTTATCGATATTTATATAAAAAAAAAGCTAAACAAATACGAATATTTCAAATGCCAATAAAGAGCATTAAAATAAGCGAAATATTTTGAAAATTAAATTATGCAAAGAAAATGCCAATCTTATTAATTAGTGACATTTTCAAGTATTTACGACTTATACTTTTTGAAAAATTAAAATGTTAATAATCGTTTGAGCGTAAATTATAATCATTCCGTGGTTTTGTAAAAAATTAAAATTCTAAAGCCCATAATATATTCCGTATAATGATACGTTAAGTTTTCTCTATAGACATTTGAAAGAAAATTTATGGAAAACTTCTTGTTGAACTTTTTAATTTTAGGTATAAATACAAACATTTTATGATTTTTCAACTACGAAATTACTTGCAAATTTTTGCGATTTTGACATACTATATCGTAAAAATTTGAACTACGCTTTTAGTTGTCTATAAATGCTAAGAAAAGTTAAAATATTATTAAAATTTTTATAGCAATAATTTATAAGGGCATGTGTATACTGTATCATCGTGTATGATGGACGATGGTGCGAGTAATATGCAAGGTTATATTCTAATACAAGGTGTACAAGCACATAATTCGTACAAACTATCCAATATCCAAAAGTGTTATTCGTACATTGTGCAGCCCATTCTCTCAATTTGGCTGTTTCAAGTTCAAGTAACTTTAAACCTACTTATTATTGTTTAAGCCTAATTTAATAGTTTTATTTTTTTTTCAATACACCAAAAGAAATGATGTCTTAGAGGTATGTATTAAAAACAGTGATACAGATGTTAAAGAAAAAACACTTAAAAGGCTGTGTTTCACGAGTTAGGTATGCTGTCCACGATTTTGTTGAATTTTTTGAATTGTTTGAATCTGTTATGGAAGCATTAGTCATTATTTCACACTGGAAAGATTCTTCAGGATCAGCCACAGATGATAGTTTATACATAAAAACAATTGATTCTGAATTTATAACTGTACATATGTATTATTAACTATAAAGGTAATATTAATAACTTAATTTTTTTGTAATGTTTTAAAAAGAATAGTTTTATACTTAGGAAACATTTTTAATGTTTTTTTTTTCATATGTTTAATATTGTAACTGAATTAAAATCCATCAGCAGTAATTGTACCAATGAATTTAAAAAATATTTTCTCAAACACAGGTAAAAAGTTTTATAATTACTAAAAGTAAGTAGTGTCTATAGTTCAATTTTATTAATTAATTAGTAAACATATGCCTATATCGTTTATTATTATTTTCATTAAAAGAATACAATTTTAAATAAATATATTTTGGAAATGGCTGAAAAAATTGAATTTGAATTGACTGTAAAAAGATTATGTAAAAAACAAACCAATAGTACAAATCCATCAACAGATAAAAATGTAACATTAGATGTTGAAAATTATTGTAGGATAACTATATTATATCTAATATAGATACTAATATATTATATCCTTATACCTATCTATTTTATTTGAAAAATATTTTATACGTTATCCGTCTCTATTCCTTCACTTAAACATAATATACTTAAAAAACTAAAAAGATTGAAAACATACTTACTTAAGAAAACTATGGCTGAGACATTGTTGAAAAACACACTATTATTATTATTAATAAAATTGTATTATAATAAGTAATAATTTTAAAACTTGATTAATATGAAATAATTTTTATTTAATTAGAATTGATTTTATAAAAAATAATGTGTGTAATTTTAATAATCGATCTAATAATTTAATGGTATAAGATATTAATACTCTATTTTTATATTTATTATTTAAATATACCTACTTTAAATCCAAATAATAAAATAAGAAGAGTGGTGCTAATATGTATAACGTGTAACTTCTTTATTATTATAATTCTTAAATTATACCATGGTGCAAATAGGTGACGGCTCATTCCCCGTGTGAATTCGCTGATGAAGTGTCAGACCATTACTTTGAGTAAACGATTTGCCACAAACGTCACACTGGTATGGCTTTTCTCCCGTGTGAATTCGCTTATGAGCTATCAGATTATTGATCTGAATAAACGATTTGCCACAAACGCCACACTGGTGTGGCTTTTCTCCCGTGTGAATTCGCTTATGAGCTATCAGATTATTACTGTTAGTAAACGATTTGCCACAAACGTCACACTGGTGTGGCTTTTCTCCCGTGTGAATTCGCTTATGAGCTATCAGACTATTGCTATGAGTAAACGATTTGCCACAAACGCCACACTGGTATGGCTTTTCTCCCGTGTGAATTCGCTTATGAGGTATCAGACTATTGCTCTGAATAAACGATTTGCCACAAACGTCACACTGGTATGGCTTTTCTCCCGTGTGAATTCGCTTATGAGCTATCAGATTATTGCTCTGAATAAACGATTTGCCACAAACGCCACACTGGTGTGGCTTTTCTCCCGTGTGAATTCGCTTATGAGCTATCAGATTATTACTGTTAGTAAACGATTTGCCACAAACGTCACACTGGTGTGGCTTTTCTCCCGTGTGAATTCGCTTATGAGCTATCAGATTATTACTGTTAGTAAACGATTTGCCACAAACGTCACACTGGTGTGGCTTTTCTCCCGTGTGAATTCGCTTATGAGCTATCAGACTATTGCTCTGAATAAACGATTTGCCACAAACGTCACACTGGTGTGGCTTTTCTCCCGTGTGAATTCGCTATGAGCTATCAGATTATTACTGTTAGTAAACGATTTGCCACAACGTCACACTGGTGTGGCTTTTCTCCCGTGTGAATTCGCTTATGAGCTATCAGATTATTACTGTTAGTAAACGATTTGCCACAAACGTCACACTGGTGTGGCTTTTCTCCCGTGTGAATTCGCTTATGAGCTATCAGACTATTGCTCTGAATAAACGATTTGCCACAAACGTCACACTGGTATGGCTTTTCTCCCGTGTGAATTCGCTTATGAGGTATCAGACTATTGCTCTGAATAAACGATTTGCCACAAACGTCACACTGGTATGGCTTTTCTCCCGTGTGAATTCGCTTATGAGCTGTCAGATTATTACTGTGAGTAAACGATTTGCCACAAACGTCACACTGGTATGGCTTTTCTCCCGTGTGAATTCGCTTATGAGCTATCAGACTATTGCTCTGAATAAACGATTTGCCACAAACGTCACACTGGTATGGCTTTTCTCCCGTGTGAATTCGCTTATGAGGTATCAGACTATTGCTCTGAATAAACGATTTGCCACAAACGTCACACTGGTATGGCTTTTCTCCCGTGTGAATTCGCTTATGAGCTGTCAGATTATTACTGTGAGTAAACGATTTGCCACAAACGTCACACTGGTATGGCTTTTCTCCCGTGTGAATTCGCTTATGAGCTGTCAGATTATTACTGTGAGTAAACGATTTGCCACAAACGTCACACTGGTATGGCTTCTCTTTTGTGTATATCTTTTGATGTTCCATAATATTTATTTTTTCGGTTTTTTACATATGAATATCAATTCTACCACATATATTGCTAATACATGTATATATTTTCGGTTATTGTTGTACAATAAGTATAACAATTAAATTTGACGACGTTTAATTAAATATTTTATGTTATCGGTAACCTATATGTTTTTTTCGATAACTACGTCTAATAACTTTAGTGTTCTGTTATGTTTCGATTAGAACCTATTTACATTGATAAGTTTTTTAGCCAGTATTGTTTATAATCGTCTAAATTTATAAGAGAATCAGTAAATTATAATAAAACATAGGTACTATTATCGTACCGAGGTACCTATAATATCAAATATTATGAATTAAATTTTATTTTATTATTATTATTATTATTATTATTATTACTGTTATGTTAATCTAAATCGGATGTAACATAAAATATTTGATAATATTATTTTTCATTTATTTTATTGTTTGTAAAAAGAATAACAATATAAAATTAATTTATATGTAAATACATAATTATGTATATATATCATATTAATATTGTTTTTTATTTAATGATGAGCTAGTTACTTACACGATTTATAGCAATTGAGGAGCTGCAACTGATGTATTTAATGTTTTTGGTCCTATTAACTATGATGTGTTGTAGCTCGAAATTATTAACAATAGTTGATTTATAATAACCATATATACTTTAAAAATTCTTCATTAAAAATAATATACATATTTAATTTTTATTTTATAAATTAGTAGTCATTATCTTTGGCAGACCTGTTGGTGGTTTCGCTCTAATTAGTGAAATACTCAAATTGTGGCAGTACTATCACTATTTACTTGAGTGAAAATACTACGTTTATGGACGCTACCGATTTTGATATTTAAGTTTTTGCTATTGGAACCGTTTCAATGACTGTAGTTCTATCACTTCAATTCCCAGATTCGTAAAAAATAACACAACTCAAACCTAGAAAACATATCTCAATCTTTCCTTTTAAAAATTGTCTGTGGATAAGAAGGATAAACTCCTCAAGAAAACCTTTTAAAAACAAATTAACAATTGTTATTTCCTCTTATTTTTTCCACATCACCTGGAACATTATATCTGTGACATTTTTTTCGAAAAATAACTCACCGACGAGTTCTTCAAATTGTCCAGAACTTTTTCAGTCGTTTATTTTATCTATCCATTGTTTTAACTGACACTTAGAAATAATCCAGTATTCGTTGATATAAACTGTGCTATTATTAATTTTAATTTTCTAATTTCTTCTATACATTTGGTATTATACACTAAGTTACTAGAGGGTCAATTTTTTGAAAACTAAAATCTAACGGGCCAGAGAGCATATAAAGCAAAAAAAAAACAAAGTCATTCAAAATATACATTTTAATTGTCATTTATTTTGTTAATAATAAATACATAGTCTAAAGCTATACTTATAAAATTTACATTCGTGTGTATATTAAGACATTTAGAAATTTTACGATGTTCAATACCAGATATAAATTATTACGAGTATATTGATAAAATAGACTATACATATAGATTATAGAATATAGAGTATAATTTTTCATTTATACATGGCTACAATAACTGTGTTCAGCATAATTGATTTCGTTTTGTTAATTTCAACACTATTAAAGTGAATCGACTTTTATTTTTATGGTGGCGGACGAACACACTTTCACTCGTTCGTTTTTGCGAGGAATCTGTTAATAATATCGTTCACTGGTTAGTGAATCGAGTTAATACATTTTCCTGTTTAATATACAATAGTGCTAATCCGCATAAGCGCTTTTGGCTCCATTAATTAATATTGTCGCAAAAGACCGATGCGAAAACACAGATTATGTTCTTACGCCTTTGAGTTTTGTATAATAGATCGATCCACCCCAATGTTAAAACTAGCAGCACAGAATTTATTGGTCCTGCCGAACGAAAATTTTCAACATATAGTTATAAGACCGCTTGAGTCGTGCGGGCGTGGCGTCTTCTTTTAAAATTCGTGATTTCGATTCAATACGTCATCAGATTTATCATGACCTGCGGCTGCGCTTCGCTATGATAGTAATATATTATATTATTAGGTAGCACACTCGTGTGTCCGTATAAAAACATATAATACCCGTATTATATCGCTATACTACTTCATATCAGTAGCATCGATCACTATGATATGTGTAAATATAAATTGTGGATTCGATTCATAATATTTAGGTGAGTGGTGCTGAGCTGACGATATAGTTTTTCGTACAGGATATATGAAGGTATGAAATGACTTGCATGATTTTTTTCCTGTATGCCAAAACCAAAATGTACAAATTACTGCGGTAATTTAAAAATAAAATACAGTATTTTAAACGATCTTAAATCTATATTAAAAGTTATGTTATTATAGCGAATTTGGTTTGTTTTGATTTTACAATGATGTATGTTTTAGATTCTGAACGAAGTGATGAATGTATTGATTTTACAATGGTGTGTGTGTTTTTTTTTTTTTTTGTTTTTGTGTCTGTGTACAGCATAACTAGTCGAAATAATGCTCCAATTTCAAACAATGGGGGTGGTTTCCGATGTAAAAGTGAATATCCTTGGTGCATTATAGAGGTAAAAGTTACGCAAATCCAGTTTTCGACCAAATCGATTTTTTTTATGGTTGTAATTCAAAAACTAATCACTGAAAATACTTGAAATTTTCACCAAATGTTAATGTCAGTGGTATCTGTATATAGTTAAATTTTCAAAATATTTTGACTTTTTTGAGTTATTTATAGACCACTGAAATTTTCGATTTTTTTGAGAAATTTTTTTTAAAGTGTCGATAAAAAATTTTTGGATGACCAAAAAAATTTGAAAATTTAATACAAGGTTCCTTATGAGTTGTTTTTAATGTAGCTAAAAGAAATTAAAAATCGTTTGTCACAATTTTTTTTTATAAGCGTTTTTAGTTCAAATTTTTACGAAATCTGTCGAAAACGCGAAAATTTGCAAGTAATTTTGAAGTTGAAAAATCATAAAATTTTTTTCTTTTATAACTAAGTTTGAAAATTTGGTACAAGGTTTTCCATACATTTTTCTTCAAATATCTGTAAAAAAAACTCTACCGGATTCAGACAAAAAATTTTTATGAGTGTTTGAAATTTAAATTTTTACAAAAACCGCGTTAAATAACAGTTTAGCCTCAAACGATTTTTGATATTTGTTATTATTCAAAAAGTATAAGTCGTAGATACTTGAAAATTTTACCAGTTATTAAGATTCGCGTTTTCTTTACGTGATTTATTTTCAAAATATTTTTAATTTTTTTGAGCTATTTATAGACAACTGAAATTTTCAATTTTTCTGAAAATTGTTTTTTTATGTGTCGATAAAATCTTTTTGGCCCTATAAAAATACTTGTAAATTTTATACAAAGTTCCTCATATGTTATTCTTATAGTGATTAAAAAATTATAATAATACATAGGCACAATTTTTTTTTATTAGCATTTGAAGTTCAAATATTGACAACAATTCGTTAAAACCATGAATATTTGCAAATTATTTGAAGTTGAAAAATCATAAAATTTTTTGTGTTTATAACTAAGGATTAAAAATACAACACTAAGTTTTCCATAAGTTTACCTTCAAGTATCTATAGAGAAAACTCGAAGCATCATTATAGGAAAAATTTTAAGTGCGTTTGAATTTTAAATTTTAACGAAATCGCGTAACGATAACGATTTATCCTCAGACGATTTTAAATATTTGTTATTATTCAAAAAGTATAAGTCGTAGATACTTGAACATTTTACCAGTTATTAAGATTCGCGTTTTCTTTACGTGATTTAATTTTCAAAATATTTTTTAATATAAGCTGGTTTTTTTAAACCACCTTTTTCACCAACCACTAGAAATTATATCCTAGGCTGACAAATCATCTTCGTTCAGAATCGTTTTTCGTATACAATGATAACTATCATTGGATTCAAATTTAACACTCCTATAATATATAATAATGATCCATACGGCACCTAATGTACAGCAGAGCGGTACTCACTTGCCCACTTTTTTTGTTTTTAATTATAGTACCTACCTACCTACCTATTTATTTAAACTATATATTATTCATATTGTTGTACTACATCACTGTATTACTAATTACGTCCGTACATATAATATACTATTTCTTAGATTCATCGTATCGAAAAATATTAATTTTTTTTATATAGTTTGAAATTTAGTTCATAACAAAAAATTTTGAAAAATAAATAAATACATAAAATACAGTAAACTCTCAAATAAATACCTCGTAGAATTGAATAGCGTATCAATTACAGGTAATGTGAAATAAAACGAAATAAACCGAAAACTAACATCAAAATGTTTTTAACATGTTTATAAATATTTAATTAATATCAATTGAGGCGGTTCATCTAGCTAATATGAATACTTTTAAAATAAGACAGGGACAAAGTCCACACTAGATAATGGTAAGAAAGTCCTTACCCGGAATCGTTGGACGAATATAATTTCGTACACGAGACTTTGCAGGTAAAAAAAATACATAATATTATGTTAGTTCCTACATGATAGAATAAAACACACTATTGTGTAAGTAAAAATAAGTGCCACTACAGTAAAAAATATAGGTACATATTATGTAAGCTCCTACACTACACACATACACACACACATATATTATATATATATATTATATATAATAATTCAATATTATACTATATTCTAAATAATAATATAATTTATTTCTTTATTAGTTATCACTTATCAATCTAATATCAGTTATATCATATGATATAGTCATATATTTTGATAAAATAAAAAAAATATATATATTTTACGTTGTTTATTTCGGAAACTTAATTGTTTAACATAAACGTATTAGTTAGTTTTGTTTGTCAAGTACTTACTCTACACTTTTTTCAATTACAAAATATCCTTTTTTAGCATAATTTTGACTTAATTTAGGATTCCGAACGAAGTGATGAATGTATTGATTTTACAATGATGTGTTTTTTTTTGTGTCTGTGTACAGCATATAACTTGTCGAAATAATGCTTCAATTTCAAACTTCGGGGGTGGTTTCCGATGAAAAAGTGAATATTCTTGGTGCATTATAGAAGTCAAAAGTAAACATTTTCCAACAGTTTTCAATAAATCGAGAAAAACAAAAAAAAAAAAATGATGAAAAAACGAAAATTTTTACGCATTACCAGTTTTCGACCAAATCGATTTCTTTATATGATTTTAATTGTAACTTACAAACTCATCACTGTAAATACATGAAATTTTCACCAGATGTTTGTATTAGTTTTATCTATATACAATTAAATTTTTAAAATATTTACAATTAAATTTCGATTTTTTTGAGAATTTTTTTTGAAGTGTCGATAAAAAAATTTTGGCTGTCCAAAAAAACTTGAAAATTTAAAACAAGATACCTCATGATTTGTTCAAATTTTTACGAAATATGTCAAAATCAAAATTTACGAGTCATTTTGTTGTTGAAAAATCATAAAAATTTTTGTGTTTGTATCTAAAGTTAAAAAATTCAGCACTAAGTTTTTCGTAAATGTTCTTTCAAATAGCTATAGAGAAAACTCGAAACGTCATAATATGAAAAATGTTGTGTGCGTTTGAATTTTAAATGTTTACGAAATGATTTACATAAATGTGAAGGAAATTCTAACATCGTTAGACTAACCGTCCTCTATGGGCTATGGCTAAAAGAACACGCTCGTGTTCATGAATTCCTGGTACTCACACACACACACACACACACTTTTTTTTTTATTAAACAACCACCGCGACTCTGCACAACTGACCGACTGACCGACTACCGCCGCCGTCTATGGCTAAAAGAACACGTTCGTGTTCATGAATCCCTGGTACCACACACACACTTTTGTTCAACAATGGCGACTCCTCACAAATTATTCCATACCCCCCGAAGATGAATTAACCATATATCGATAGGGTCGCGTCGGACACTTTGGTTGAAGTGTGCTATTCAAACTACGATAAGTACACATTTGTCGTTTCATATATGCGTACTATAAGTACTACTATCAATATTTTTAATACGGTATGGCGGTATACACAAGGTATGTATTTGTCGTTTGAGTAAATAGACGTTTTGCCTTTTGAAATATTTCTAACATTTATTTATTTCAGCTCTATCTCACACCACCCATTCACGGTTGCTTAAAGGTACGTGGCCTGTTACAATGCCATCGAGATAAATCAACACAAATTTACTAACCAACACACGGAATAGTACTGGTAGTACACTATTTGGTCGTAGCAAAAACAAAAAAAAAATGTTGCTGCACACAAATACTAGCTCTAGTTATCACCCATTGTTTGGAATCGAAGGTCCGTCACAACCTGCGTTGGTTTTAATATTGTATGAGCTCAGATTTTAATGCTCCAAAAACTGTAAAAAAATATTGAAAAAATGCATTTTAACTACAATAATGTCCATAAAAAAATTACCCAAATTTTTTTTTATATTTTTTATTTTAATTGTATACAAGTACAATAAAATATTTAAGATTAAATTATAAAAAGATATTTTTTTGATGAATTACTGAATGTTTATATAAAAAGATTGATAATATAATATATAAATATTTGGTAAACCTTTGTAAAATAAAGGTTAGAGTGATCATATTGATACCTATAGTTGCACTGAAAAAAGGAGCTAAAAAGTGTTTAATGTCTCTTGAACTTGTAAATTGCTATGATTGTTATAATATATCTTTAGAATAAAAATATAATATAATATATTTATGTACATATATTATTGGTATAGGATAATATAAGACATCAAGTGTTGAGTGGATTACTTATTAAGTGGATTGTTGAATATTAAACATTAATTTTAATTTCTAAACAATATTATGATATAAATAATATAAGTAGGTAGTTGTTTTTTGTTTTCCCAGATATTTCAATAATGAGAATTATAAACCTCCAAAAAAGTTGGGATTTGAAACATTTTTTAAACTACTTATTAAAACACCCTAAATAGTTTCATTTTTTTGGGATTGGATTTTTTTTATATAAAATTAAAAAAACATAGTTAACGATTTTATTTATATAATTTACCAAATATTTATTACAATACTTATGTATTGTGGATATATATATATATATATTTAAATACATTATTTTTTAAATCAAGCATATAATAAATTCAAAATGTTATTAAATATACATTTTTTATCGATGATGAATTTTTTATTAAGCTACCAGAAATAATTAAAATTTGCTCAAGAGTAAAAGAGTAAAGTACTAAAATTTTTAAATAATTAAATTGAATTGGTAGGTTGAAGTAATTCAAGTTGCAATTTTAGTATAATATATTAAACTCTAAAGTATAAATTAATACATATATAATATACATAAGGTAGTATAATATATGAGTTGGTTAACAACATACATAGGTTATATACTTTTATAAGCTTAAAACAAGAATATAATTATATATATAATATATATATATCTTAAGTTTTTGACACCAACAAATGCAAATGCTATTTAACATTAATTAACATATAAGTATAATGTTTTTATTTATATATTATGCAAAATATAACATTGTGTAAGGGAGTAAATTTTAAATAACTTTGTGAGTTAAATGCATTGCATTGCATAGCAGACAAACACATTTAAATACACTAAATAGCTTAAGTTTTTCTGAGATTGAATATATGTATGATAAGTTTAAAATACTTAATTATTACTTGATTATTAAAAATACAATATTATATATTTAAAAGTTTCCAAAATATTTACTACAATATTTATGTATTTTTATTGTTTATAAATATATAAATATATTATTTTTTGAAAGAGCAAACAAAAATTTGCTTAAGCTATTAAATATACATTTTTTTTTTATCAATAATGAGTTTTTTCTTGGTAATATACAATATGTGTATGATCAATAGTATATTAAATAGCTACCATGAGTATTGAGTATGTTAAATTTGTTTAAGAGTAAATTTATTATTTAAATATTTAAAAAATAATTAAAAGAGATGGTAGCTTCAAGGAATATTTAGTTGGTGTTTGTGTATAATTTTTTATAGCTCAAAGTGTTGATAAATACATTAATACATATTATTATTATATTAAATATTTAAGTACAATTCTACAGGATTTATATATGTTATAAATATAATTATATGTTATATATATATATATATATTAGAAAATATAATAATGTTTTTAGACATACTTCAACTATCTGATTTTCATATAATTTTTAGCTCTTGGTTACAAATTCTAAAATAAAAAAATGAATTGAAAGTTCAATTACATGTTTGTAATATATTCTAATTAGATTTAATAATTATATTTAATACTGTAATGATATTCATATTATTACGCCACACAACTTCATAACTTATTATCATCAATTACTTATTATTTTATTTTAAATAATTGTAATTTATACTTTTGAACATTATTGTTATAACTTTAACCAAAATGATAACATTAACTTTCATAGGTACTTACTCTAATCAAATTACATTACAATGTCTAAAATATTATTAACCTAACCTAACCTTAGAACGGAACAATAAGTCCAAAGATCAATACTATAAGTAGAACCCTCATTTTCCATCAACCAGCCTGTCCATACAGGTTTATATGTCTATACACCGTTTTATTCTAACAGTTACAACTGAATTTTAATAATTGATCTTATTTACTTAAAATATTGCAAACTACATCTTTACAACAGATTTAATTAATTTCATATACTTATAATAAATTCTCGTCTTGATTCTTTTTTGTCGTCTGATCATCGACACTTAAAAGGTTAGAAGTTATATTAATATGCATTAACACTTCAAGAGTTATAGGATTATCATTATTCAAAGTTAAATAAAACCCGTAGACTCAGGTGTGTAAAAAGAATAACTTATATTTATAGATCTGCATTCACAATCCCTGTTATGTACGCATTAGCTATTAGTATATAGTATAAGTCTCTTGTATTAAATATAAGAGTATATTATTGTAGTTTGTCGATAACGCTTAATGTGAAGGCGGCTCTGAGAATATTGTAGCTACGCGACATCCGCGAGCGAGCCGCAGGGCCAGTCGATCCAGCACTCTTAAAACTGTAAGGTGTCTCGACGACCATTAACTTATTGTACATTGAACTAAATGTTTCGACTCATTTTAAAATTATATTAGTATATAAATTCTTATAACTGTTTGTTGTACTTTCTCTAAAAAATTTGAACCTCACACTACCGAAAAACAACGTTCGAACGGAACAACCCGGTCGGGCACACCAACTGGTGGCAGCGGTGTCGCGGTCGTAATTTTTTTTTTGGAGAACAATCAACTTCAGAAGGATAACTGATATATCTTAATCTAATATATATCTATTCAAGGTAATTTTATATTTCTCTTTGCAAATATTAAAGCTACCTCATTCGCCGTAGGTATATCGTCATAAGGACTATACGAGGGATATAATATATATCACACTCGTAAAAGTTTCACGGGCGTTCAAGTTGTTAACAACCACACGCACCGTCTAGAGTGGGCACGTATTGTATTCGACTTCGTGTTCCACTCTTCACAACCCCATCGCAACCGCCGCGCCGTCGTTTTCACCGACGACGTCTTGCCGCCGCCGTATTGCTGCAGCCACAACAACCGTCCCGACGCATCGTGGGAGTCACAATCGTTAGACTGTTAGAGTATAATTCAGATGAATGCGATGCATTCATGGTTAATATTGTAAGTTTACTACGAAAATATTACACATATTTATCATATTATATATTTAAATATTTTACATTTTGTCGACTGATACGAGTATAAATTGTAATCATTATCACTATTAGTATAATCATTATTATTTTATTTTGATAATAGTGTTGATATAAAATTTTAAGATTGGTGATGACGTTACGATACAATTTTTCTAATAATTAATACAATATTATTACGTTAATTTTTATTTTTATTATTATTATTTAAATTTAATGCATGTCAGATAGGTCTACTGTCTAGTAACAGTAACGATAGTTCCGATAGTTTTGATTTAGACAAAGACTACGCCCTTCACGACCGGTTGATATAAATCTATTAGGACCGTCTAGACCTGTTACTAGATTACTGAGTCATCGCCAAAAAGAAAATTTAATACAAGATTGTAGAGAATCAGACAATTTTAATTCAGTAGTATCAGGAGATTTAGTATATAATATTCAAATTTTAGAAAGTAATAACACAATGGCACTACCTACTTCGACTACATTATCTCTGGAGACAGCTATTAAATTAATTCCACATTTCAATGAGGAGAATGTACAGGAAGTTTATCCATTCATAAATGCATGTTATTTTTTATTTTGTCATGAAAAATGTTGAGGAGTTCATATAACCGGTGCTCTTACAAGTTATAATAACTAAATTGGCAGGCAAAACATTTGCAATAACCCAACATAGGGACATTTCTACGTGGGAAATACTTAGGGATTATTTGGAAAGCACATTCTGTGCTACATGCACACCCGGATACCTTCAGTTAGAAATCACTACTGCTAAGTTTCAACAGGGTGAAACTATACAAGAGTAGAAAGACTATTACATGAGCTCTGTAACAAATCGTAATAATATACAGTCCTTAATAAACAATAAACGAATAGGTTAAAGAACATCGACACTCTCAGTCCCTTTATTTATGTTTATAGATAACTTACTTAATTCACCTTAAGTTAATATATAATAATATATTATATTACAAGGTAAAGCTTCATTTATTAGAATGTATACGCTTATTTTTGATTCATTACAATATCTTAAGGTTTAATTATTATTGTTTAATACTAAATTAATCTTTTAGGTTTATATTTTATACATTAATTTTATTATTTTCATATTAATTTATAATATATAGTATCCAAACTGTATTTTAAAGCAAACACTACTAAGTATTACAAAACAACCAACATAATAAACACACATAAATACATAATTTATACTTATTTTTTTTTTTGCACCAAATAAATAAAATAATTAGAATACTCGAAATAAAAGTATATAATATAATTTGTTTGTTCATAAATTATTAATAAAATACCATTATATTTTGTGGAATATTGTAAAAAACAAATTACGAATAGAATACAATTAATTTTTTATAATATACCTACAGTAAGAATACTATTATAATAATATGAAGGTTGAATTTATACACAAAACTAATATATTATTGACTATTAAAAATGAACATTTATTTAATTAAAAAAAAAAGCTAAGGTATAAACAATAATACCACAGGAATACAAAATACATATGTTAAAATATATTTGAAATTAGTTAAATTTAATAAAATATAAAATACATTATTATAGAAATGTTTACAATAGTGTTGAACTACATTTGAAACAAAAAAGGTTTTATAATAATTTGAAATTAGGTACCTTTAGGACTGTTAATATTAATAGGATAAAAAATGTTATTCTATCAACCAAGATTAAAATTATAAAATTATTTACAAATATAAAAAATAATTGAATAATGAATAGCATAAAAAATAGCTTAATGCTAGTATAAACATAACAACCTACATAAACAAAAAATAGACTTAAACCAAAGGGGGGAGAGTCATAAATAATATTAGTAATATACTTGCAAGTAGTGTGGTATTAAGTTCAATCTTTTTGACATATGCAACAACATTCCATCATTATCCATTATTATAGCTTGATATTAGTTATGTCATCTTGGCTGCTATTATTTTAATAAAAAAATAAAAATATAATTAATCTAAAACATCATACTGTAATTTAAGGTAAAGACTGAATGATTAAAAATCTATCAAACATATAATACAATCAATACTTTACAATAAATCTCAAAGTTCATGCATGCAAATAAGAAACAATAATTATAAGTGTATAATTTTTAATCAAATTTTCAACTTTAGCACTTAATTTACAGTGGTATATATATATTTATTATTTAATATCAAATTGTAATCTTAAATTAATAAAATTAAAATTGCTGTTGACATTTGTAATTTATAGTTTTAATTATATTTATATATTTGCTCAATAATTATTTCTGATAAATATATTACACATCAATAGGTTAACAATCATAGACAAATGAACTAATGTTTTATTATTTGGAAAAACCATAGTGTGGCTAGATCATTTTAATAAACTAAATTAAGAAAATATTTTTGCATATTATGTTGACCCTATCTTACTTTTATTTTTAATATTAGTAATTTGACCAATTAATTACTATCAAATTAAAAGGTAAGAATATTACCCAGGGTTTCAGGGTCTTTTTTTGTTGATGTTTTAATCTTGGAGCAGGTTATGTGTTTTAAAAAATGTATGTATAAGTAAGTCAGGGTTAACACATGTAGACACAACATTTTCTTAACTCTTAAGAACAAAATAACCATTAATAATATATATTGGATAAAAATTAAATATTTAAATGACTATTTTACAAATTAAAAAGGTAATACCTTGGTTGTGAAGAATTTGTTTGTTGATGTTTAGAAAAAGTGTTTCCAATTTGTGGACCAATAAATCGAATAATAAACTGAAATTTATATTAAAATTAATTATTAAACTATGCATGGTTGCATGGCATGTAAACTAAAATACGTTTAATACACGATTACTAAAATAATAATGCTTACTGGATTTTTACGTAACATACTACCATCATCCAGCATACTGATAATGAGATGTAGTGTAAGATAAGCGCACATCAATAAATAAATTGTACTATATCCTATAACTCCAATTATTAAAGTCAAATTGTAAGTGAAATTAGTGATTGTGTGATGGATTACAAAGTATATATTTATACTTATTATAATAGCAGACAAAATAATTGTTATTAAAGTATTTGCCCTGAAAATAAATAAACAGTTAAATTCCAAATGACTTACAAAGGTATTGTATTTTCATTTAAATTATACTAACAATCCATTGGTAAACTCTCCCATAATTCTAGGATTACTAGTGAATGCAATCACTGGAAGTGTAGCAAATGGTAGCTGTAAGCTCATTACTGCATTCAATAGGTCATTCATACCAGTCAAATCATTAATATTACTAAAAAATGCCACATAAAATGTGGGTGCTATAGCAACCAGCCGAGTAAACCCAACTCTTTTCCATCGGCTCCATTGAAGATTTAAAAACCCCTAAAATTTGTACTTAATGTTTATTATGAATATTCAATATTTATATATTAATTGACACTACATACTTCCATTACAAATTGGCCAGCATAACATCCAGTCATTGTACTACTTTGACCGGCAGCTAAAATACCAATTGCCCAAATGTACATAGCACCTATGCCAAATTGACAACCCAGGAATACTCCACCTTTGTATATATCAACTTCTATTAATGTGGTATCATTCTAATAAAATTGTTATTATTAATAAATTAATTAATAGTTCATACATATATTTTAATTATATTGATTAATGACTCACTGTGAAAATATCTGAATATGTATTATTGTTTTTGGTACAGATCTCCAACTTTATGGAAAAAATTAAATATTAATATTATTATTAAGAAATAAAAATAAAATATTCAACTTACCACATCACTATTTGTTTTATCGTATAATCCATGAGCAAAAATTGATACAATACATACGTTGATCACAAATGATACAAATAAAGCAATAGCAGATTCAATAAAAAAATAATAGTTGGCTTCTTGTAATTTGTGTTTTTTTGTTCTGTCAACTTCCCTAGTCTAAATAGTAAATACAAATTTTAGAATGATTATTTTTATTAATTTCTGCATTGTATTTGAAAAATAATCAAATTTAAAACAAATTTTATATTTAAAGATTTGATATAAACCAAGCAATATGTAAAAGATAGTATACAAATATACAAAATATCATCAACTTAATTTTTAAGAATTATTATTAAAGATTTATACCTTATACGACTAAATTTCCAAGTAATTTATTAATTTACCTAATTGGTCTGATACTAGAAGGCTTTACTTATTTTTTTAAGATTTAACTGTTTCTCAGTAAAATAGTTTTATTCATTTATTTTTTTATTTAAACATTAATTACATATTATGAGTGTACAAAATGGATAATTGAATGAATCCATATTAAATATGACATAAATAATTAGTGATTACCATTAATTTATTACCTTGACTAGGCCTGAATGTAAGTATAGATTATGTGGCATTATGATTGCTCCAATAATCCCGACAGCCTGAAGAAGAGCAGATTCTTGACAATTTGAACACCATGGAGTAACTAATCCTTTAGCCATATCTTTTATATTGGGTTGAACAATTGCAAACTAAAAAAAAAAAAAATAATTAAGTATTATAAATAAATTTAAGGTTAAAAATAATTATTAAAAATTAATTTGATGATATATTTAATACCTCATATCCAAATGACAATGCCATTATAAAAATGAATACACCAAACACTAGTTCCAATTTTCGAAGTCCATACTTGTCCAGCATCAAAAAAGATAAAGTATCAATGACAGTGATCAGCACTCCTATCCAAAGTGGTATCCTAAAATGTTATAATTTTTTCAGATTATTATACTGATTCCAAATTTTAGTAAAGACAAGAATTGTGTTGACTGCAGATTCAATACAGGAAATTTAAACAATTTGAAATTAATTCAAGAAATTTAACAAAACATAATTATTTTAAATTGAATACCTAATATTTCTTAAATTTAATAAAATATATTATAAATTATTGTTTATTATGTATTTATAATTTATATTATCTAATTTATTGTTAGTATACATTGTTTTTTTAACCATAACATCCCAGAGAGTAAAAACATTTATTTTGTGTATAGATTATTTGGAAATATTATAATGATAGAAATTAAGGTATACCCACATTTGGGTACATAAGTTTTATTACCGTCAATAACCACCTATATTAAAAGTAAAAGTAAAATATATAAATATATTATTTTATAATAATCAAAGTACTTAATAAGTAAAGTTTTTGAATAAACAACATTCGTATCTGTATCAATAATATGTTTTAACAATATTGTTAAAAAGTCTATATCACTATATTATATTATAAAACTAAAAATTGTATAATGACCACAGTTTTACTCAACTGTAAAACACATGCAATGAAGTGACTAGAGGAATTACTTTGCAGATTACTACATAATATTGTAAGACATAATCATAATATGATTATACTGTATTATAGTATTATAGAAGTATCAATTAAGTTAAACATATTTTTTTAGTTTTTAATATATATAATCTTAAGTATCCTATTAGTACCTTAGAATTAGAAAAAAATATACAAATAATTATTTAATACTTAAATGTATTCTATTTATTTTAAAAATATTCTATAGGTACAATGTTGAATGAATGAGATTAATAAATATTAATTCTACATTTAATAAATTTAATTATTGGGTAATTTACTATTTATAATCAGCATAGTTACATTTGAAAATTTGAAATGTGGTGTACATAAAGCCTGCTAGTTGTTTATCCTCTATCATTGTATAGTGTATACGTATACCATATTATGTTAAATGTTTTAATACAACATAACAATGTATAACTTTATAGGTTTAGAGCTTAAGAAAATACAGGTTAACTAATTGGAGACTTATTAGTTATTATTTAGTAGGTTTCCCATTGTTATAAAAGTACATTTTCTCATAAATAAAGTGTATGCTTACATTTTGTTACTCAGTAAATAAATTGCAATTGAAGTACCAATGACTTCTTGCATATCTGAACCAATGATAGCAACTTCCATCATCAGCCAAACAAATAGTCTTGGGGCTTTTCTGTACTGGTGATAACACATGTCAGCTAAATGAAGACCGGTAACAACACCTAAGCGAGCCGATAGTCGTTGCATTACCAAACCCAAAATGGTAGCACTCATTAACACCCATAATAACTATAATGAAATAAATTATATTTATAACTAAAAAATAATAATATTTAAAATAAATTCATAATGTGAACAAATACTAAAGGTATCTACTGTGTGATTTTATAATTATAATAAATATTATATTATACCTTGTACCTAGCAGTCGTTCCAGACTGTAAGTCTGATTCTATGTTACCTGGATCAAGGTAGGCAATACTCATTAAAAATCCAGGACCTGTAAATGCCCATAGTTTTCGAAAACTAAATCCTGCCTACAAAATAAAAAGCATTCATTGTACCTATATTCTTAGAAGGCATTATGTATGGTAATTTTATTTCAGTGACATACCATGCTTGATTCAGGGATATGAACTTTCTCTTCTTCATCAACTTTCCTCGACAGCCCTTTAGTTTCAATCGACGTGGGATGTGGATCACCCATTGTGGGCTACAAAAAATACCATATATATTATATTATATTAGTAAGTATAGGATGTCATTCTCACCACTAAACAATAATCGGCCATGATTATTTAATATTTTGTCATCATTTGGTGTTTACAAGTAGAAAAATTAAAATTGTAAATAAAAAACAACGTTAATACTCAGTTTCTAAACGAAACGCAGTAAAAGTAAACCGAACCCGAACGACCAAACAATAGACTGGTTAAAAAACGTTTTAAAAGATATTTTTTTAACGATCGACACCGGAGAGGGGACAAATTATATAAAAATAAGGACCGATTATAATTTACTATAATGATTCCAATCCAACAATTATATCGACGAACTGTGACAGATAAGATGGTAAATAAATAATAAGAAGGAAATCGATATACAAATATATTTACTTTTACAAATTAAATTCACTTTATTGCCGGCATTCGGTGCCATTCACTACCACCGCACAATTAATGTAATATCGTACGCACCGTCGCAAGAAGTATGGCTTTGGCGCAGGTACCTAATGCCTTCCGTACACTCAAAACGTGTACGCACGTTCGTCGTGATTTTTTTTTTTTGAATTTATATTGTACCTTACAGTATGCGCGCGCACCTAACACTTGTATGCGACCTTAAGCCTATACAATTCCATTGAAATCGTGACCGTTATGTGTAGGTACGTGTTCCCTGCAGGGCCCTTGTCGAATAGAAATTAAATTATCCTCTGGAGCAGGTAGTGAAGTGTCCGAGTGTATTATAAATTAAATAAATTATAGTACACGGTGGACAAGATCGTGAAACTGGATATTAAATAATAATTATTATTATTATTGAAATTATTAATTTTGATTACTAAAAAAGTGTTTTACGTCATTACTTGTAGGTAGGTAATGGGTAATCTTTCTAATGGATATTAATATATTATTATGATATTATTATTACGGTTATAATATAGATACCTCCTAATCATTAATCTTTACAAATTAGACATGGCTTAACTATACATGTCTATATCGTGTTTATTACTTTTTAATCTATGGGTGTACGTCCGTATGACAAGTCGCATGTGGTAATAATTAGCGATAGAGTTTTTTTCTTCGTCATACATTCTTATCGTTTCGCGTTCCAATGTTTTAACTTTTCATAATTTTTTTCAATTTGCTATAAAATACTTAAATAAATATTATTTTAATCATATTTCGTATTATATTTATTCATAATAAAGTGTCATCATTGCGGGTGACTTCTTCGCTTAAATTTTGTATTTTCATGTTATCTGTTTTGTTCATATCATTATATCCTCATTATGACTACTGATATAAATTGATTCTTTTGTCTCAAAATAAAAAAATATATTCTATTCACAAATATAAACAATGTATAATATATTATATTATCTGTGATTATATTCTACTTAAATTTTATTTTTTTACGTGTAATAGTGGCATAGTACTCTGCAGAATGCGTTATCATTATTCACCATATTTTAATGATTATTTATTTATTGTTCATATTTTAAAATGGTACCTAGGTACCCCTAGGTACCTCAGTACCTGTAGGCTGTAATTGTCTTACATGAATAATGAGTACTTAATCATCAATTGGTACCGGCGTACTGCGTATCTATTATCGCGAATAGCTAATATTAATTTATTAAAATGTTCGAGACTCGAGTCACATAACCACCTAGGTATTGAATTGAATAGTATAATATAGATCTAATATTGGATAAGATTTTAATGTGTATTCATAGGTTTAATAAATTATTGAGATCACAGTTTATATTTTGGAAAGGGTTAAGTCCTTCAAGATGATACCACTTATTAGCTGTTGTCTCCGTATCATATACAACCGTGCAATATGGTACATTTTCGTTTAGTAAAACTAATCATGTGTTGTTAGCTTTAATATTACAGTGAATTGATCTTAATAAAACTTAAAGTTAAGACATTTATCTATGTTTATACTTTGCATTCTTTTTTATAGGTATTTTAGTTTTTAAGCAAGTTTTAAGCATTTTGAAATTTAATTTTTTTACACAATAACTAATAACTTACTTAGTAAGTTATATTCCACATATACTAGCACAGATAGTGTTCTTAGCTTTATGTTTGATAATAGGTCATTTCACTATATTAATTAAAACTAAAAACACAACATTGATTTCTACGTTGTGCGCATTGCGCATAAAAATATAAAGATGAATCATTATTTTTTTTTTAATTCATCGATGCATTATTTCTATTCTAATAATAAATAAATAAAACATTTCGATTTTCGATAATAATTTTATGTTTTTACATGATAGGTATTATACACGGCTATAGATACTATAGTATCTATAGCCGTGGTATTATACAAAAATAAATAATACGTATGCAATGTACCTACACAGCGTCCATTGTAAATCTTAGTTATGCTTATGTGAACCTTATTATAACCTATTATTATATAACATTATATACGTTATATACCTAATATACTAACAACCATGATTTAAGATAGTACTAAATATAATATAAATCGTGCTAATAATCAGGGGCGGCTCGTCAGGGGAGACTTTGAGACTGAATCTCCCCCTTAAAAAACCCAGTTACTTGTAAATAATAATTAATTAAAATAATAATGCATAAAAATATTTTTATTCGAATTGAAAATATAATATTATATAATTTATATCGTTTTCTTTGTTTATTATTATAAATTGAAAGCAACCAAGTCTAAAACCTTTAAATAGTTATTTTAATAGAAATGCTATTTTAGTTTTATCGATGACGGTGGTCGGTGACGGTCGCCGTTACAGTGAAACTGCCGCCCGACAGTCTCAATCATAACATGTAAAATGGTACGGCCGGTTTGATGGAGGGCCGGAGGGGGCAGGGAGAATAAGCTGCTTATTATAGACTCTATTGAGACTGGGTTCACGACAATAATTGCAGTACCGCGCGCCGTTCTTAGTCGCTGTCATAATTTAATGCATTTTTATGGTTTAATAACTATAACACGTTTACTACAGGGTTTTATACTATCTTCTATTTGATATTTGTTATATTTCTAATTATTTTAAAAATGCAAAAAGACAATATAATAGACATATTATTAACTAGTGGTTTTAATACTTTAACTTAAGAACAAAAAAATCAAATTAAACTTAAAAATATTAACTAAATATGTAATACTATAATATTATTAGATTTTCAATAACAGGGTTTTTCTTGTTCGTTGTTGTACGTAGTTTATGTTAAATAATTTTAAATCTCCCCAGAATATTAACTCACGAGCCGCTACTGCTAATAATTAACATTAGAATACTAATAATATTATAAATTATAATTTATAATACATAGATAGGTATATTATATACATATTATTGATAGGACCATGGATGGTGGGAAGGAATGACGCAAAGGAGTGCGGAGTTTTTTTACTATTTGTTCAATCATTCCAAAGAATGCTTAGACAGCTTTTAATCTAAGAGACTTTGATCACTAACTAACTATTTAAATGTTTATGTGAAAATATTTATATAATTGAATAAATAGGAATCAAACGATAAAATAAACATAATTAACTAAAGCAATAGGCAAATATGTCTATTATTATACTTCGATTTAGAATTCAATATTAGTATAACTTTCTAATAAAATAAATACGTACGTTATAATATTCAGAATATCCGAAAGTTACAACTAGATACCAATTATCCAAAAAAAGTATTAATTTATGTAAAATAACAAATATTCATAACATTGGAAGAATATATTATTTTAACTACTTAATGGTACTTAATTAAAAAAATATTCCTTAATACTTGGTAGAAACTAGTAAGTACTATCTATTATATATATACTTAGTCTTAAATAGATTGGTATTTAAATTAAACAATTTCAAAGGTTAGGATTATTTTATTTATTATTATTATTTATTTTTCAAGAGTTAAAATTTTATCAAATTATATTCATACAATAACTGAATATTATTAGGTATAAAAAATATTTTATTTAGATCAAATATATAATTTTGAGCTTTATTGATTTACTTACTATACCTACAATTAATTTAATACCTAGTACATTTAGAATTCTGCACATATTTATTCTTGATAGTTTGTTTGAGTGTTGACAAGTTGATTTATGAATAACGTTGATTGCAATTATTATTGTTCAATTTCTAATTCAATAGGTAGGTATTTAAAATAATCGTGTAGCAATAACTGACACGGAAATGAACAAAACTACACGAGTAGTAGATTATTTAGTGATTCGTTGTACCTAACTGTTTTGTTATAACTGATAATGATAAAATATATTTGTAATATTGTATTTCTTTCTAGATAAAAGTTATAGAGTTTTAAGTATTTAATGTCTAAATGAGTAGAATAGTGGACAAATATTTTATGGAATTCTCTTGTTAGTCTTGTCCCATTCTTCTAGTCGCTATGCTCATACAGTCATACGTTTAAGTTTCAATTAAATAATTTACTGTATACTCATTTAGTCATTTATAACTCGATTTTTATATGTTATATCGAAATTCTTAAAAAAATATTTTGTCAAAATTTTTGCCGTTTAAAAAATTAAAATAGTTATGTAACAAAAATTGTAGAAACATATTATATTTTATTTGAAAATCATTGTTTTGTTATGATTTAAAATAAAAAATAATACCTTAAAAAACATTAATACTGTTGGAGATAATAAATGTTTAAAATAAAATAATAAATAACCATTATTATTAATAACAATGATAATATAAATTATGAAAAGAAACATCTTGTATAATATTGTTTATTTTTACTAATTAGGTACTAATTCATTATAATATTATTGTCAAGTTTTCACAATTTTTTAAGATATTATTATTTTATTTGTTGAATACATGGGATGAGTACGTGTTTGCCGCAGAGTGCCACACTACATTAGTGGCATTACCAGACAATAGACTTAAAACTACGTAAAAAAATTATAATATTTGACTAACTTGGTCTGTCGATACGATCGACGCAACGGTGCGGCGGTGCGGGTCGCCTGTCATCATAATACACGCGCCTATCGTTATCGATAACGAAAAAATACAATAGAATATAAATAGAATAATACCAAACAACGTAGTGCTTAATTTTGACTTGCGGTACTGCTGCTCGTTATTTCAATTTTTTTTTATCTAGAATCGATTTACTGGTATACACGCGTCTGTCTCGTCTTAATTACCGCACAGTAATAAATTATACATTTATACGAGCGAACGAACCTGTATAAAAAATATTTCAGAGAAATTGACTTAATTTTATAAAATATATAAATTTATTAAAGTTGTGACGGCGACGCCCGACAACACGGTGGTCGGTTTTTGTCGTATAGACGTATAGTTGTCGCTATTATAATAATATTGGATATTATTAATTATTGCTGTCCGATAAATACGTTTAGTAATTAGTTTATACATCATGTAGATACTTAAAAACATAGGTACAAACTACAAAGTACCTAATAGATAATAAAAAGTATTTTCATTCAGTACTACATAGAAATATGAAGGAAAATGTAGTATTTACGGTTTACACGGGTAAGTCGATAAAAAAAATAATTTTACTTAACCGACTACATGTTGTGTACATCAAACGTAAAAGAATATAGGAAATATGCGCTAATAGGGTACATAGGTACTGTAACACATTCGCGGGATGGGATAACGATACTCAACAAGAGACTAGAGAGTGTAAGTAGTTAAAAATTAAAATGGATTTTCCATGTAGAGGATCATTAGTCGTTACTTTAGCCATTACAGTATGATGTTATAATAAACCAGAAAATAATTGATTTTTAATAATTTAATTAGGTACTAAATTTGGTTTTAGTCTTAAGCAGTAAGCACCCACTAAAAATAATTACAATCCTGTCATTTTTTCTTGGTTTTATCATTTACTATTTTGTTTTACATTAAATAAAATATTATAAATTAATAATTATATTACATTATATTTAATAGAATACTATTGTCTATTATAATATTATTTATTGAAGAAATTTATGAAAGTTTATTTGTTCAGCTAAAAAATGTGATTAGTTACGTGAATATTTGGAGGTATTTATCATTATCATTCAACAAATAACACATGTTTGTAATTACTAATTAATAAATAATAATTAGTACTCCTAATTGAATACAGACTGATATTAATACTAAACTAAAAACTAAAATACTAAACTCATTAATATATCACTTAGTAGGTATGAAACTGTATTTAATTCAATAAACTTAAATAAATTGTCAATTAACGATTTTATCCATTAATCGTCTTCAATTTTCTCTTTCGAGTATTCGAGTAGTGCACCTAGCACTATATCTCTAAATCATAGACATTACAATATATTTAAATATATCTTTAATATAAAATTAAGAATTTGACGATATGGAAACATCGGATAGATAAAAAACTATTAATTATTATTATTATTATAATACAGGCAGTTTATTATTCTAGGATCGGCACAACCATGAACTAAGATAGGTATTATCTATACTATACTATTTTAGTTCATGTATAGTATATTATATTATATATATTGAAAACAGTGTTTCCGGCGAAGTTGCCGAAGTTGTTGTGGTTGTCAAGTGCGGGAGTGTGCCGTGAACCAAAAAAGGTTGAGAACCACTGGTCTAATGTTTACTTAAATCAAAGTTTAGATAACTGGAGATGTAAACTAACATTTTTCTCTGGAAAATCCCTGTACCAGTATAATACTTATTTTAATTTAAAGTATATCACCTAATGTCACATATTATGTGTATCCATTAGATGAAAAAAAATTGCAAAATGTTCAAGTTACCCCCCCCCTCCCTGAATCGTTGTCACTACTTTAAAAAATCATAAGAAAATTTTTAGATAAATTGATAAACTAACCCGTGTCACAAAAGCTATAAAGTTTTAATAATAAAAAATGTTTAAAATCGTTAGTTTTTGAATATAATTAATCATAACTCTTAAAAGAATGATTTTACAGAAAAATCGTAAATAAATAAATGAATCAATTTAAATTGCACATTATTATTATTATTATTGCAGTTTTATTCTTGTATACATTTTTAAATAGATGTTTAATTTTTGAAAATATATGAGTGTAAATAAATTTTAAACTTCGTTACCCAGGTATTAGTATACAGAGTATACTTAGTACTTATAGGTACCCGACACCCGTATTTTGCAATTGTTACATGAAGATTATTTCCATGACTCATTGTAACATTTCACTCCTATACCTACAACAAGTAATATAAGTACCTATTATAATAATATAAATTAGGTATAAGATAAGTATTAATATTATCTTTTATATTGATTGATGCGATGTGTTGCACAATTAAACCATGTAGGTAAGTGTTTTAGTAATTTAATCATAATAATATTTGTATGGATATAGTTTTAAAGATCACAATCAATACAAATTTCGGATAAGTCGACAGGAACTTAACAACAATTTTTAAAAAAAAGCCTTAAAATTTACGTATGAATAAAAAAATTTGTGGAAGTCGTATACAAAAATATACCTACTCAGACCGCAATTTACGTCTTACGCGTTATATATATATAATATATATACATATATTACAACATAAAGGTATTTAGTATTAAAATTGGATAAGAAAATTCGAGATATCGAAATCATTAATTGTTATTGTTATTTGAAGGGGAATCTTATTTATTTGAGTTATCGAGAATTTCGAGTTATCAATGTTTAAGTTACCGAGAGTCAACTCGAATAAAATAAAAAATATATTTTAATACTTTTAAGCCGCATCCCACGACTGGTGTACTTGGCCAATATTTGGTGCTAGTGGTATTTTTTGGAAAAACTTAATTGTTATTTTTATTTATTAGTGCAATATTACCTATGCATTGTAACACAATTCCAATGTATTCTGATATTATAATGAATCACAATTCACAATACAAAGATATTTTTCATAATATTGTTACTTACCTAAATCGGTAAAAGTATTTTATAGATTTTAATTATTCTACTATTTATACATATTGAATCTTTATATGTTGTAATGTTCGTCTGAAAAACCCTGAAAAGAAATTTTTTTAAAACTAATTAATTTTTATACAAATAAGTTCTATTTTAGAGTAGTAGTTTTGTAGTGAAATTATCATTATATAAGTAGGTATTATCATTAAATAGGCTCTCTATAGGCAAGGTTTATAGATTATTATTTAATCTATAAACCTTGCTCTATAGGTAGGTATGTTTCTATACTTACTTAACCAATATGATAAAACTTAACCAAAAATAACGAACCATAGATTTGGAACTAATTTTTTTTTTTTTTTGTTTGTTTTTAATATACTGATAATATTTTATTTCATAACTCCTAAACTCCCAATAGTCTACTATAAATAGAAGTACTAAAGTAACTTAGTGTAACATATTTTAGTTAATTTGACTTAGTAATTTTAGTTTTTTAGAAGAATATAGATTGTAGGTATTGTTAATTTGTTAGTTGTTATTATTGGAGACTGGCTGACTTAAGTTAAAAGAAAATTCATTATGTTTAATTCTTAAAAAATAGAAACTAAAATATAATATTATGTTAATTAGTTATACTTTTAAAAGTTAATCATACATTGTTATTTTATCATTCATGTTTAGTTATGATAATATAAAAATTACATTATCCCCAATAATTTTATTAAAAAATTGTCTAGAACAATGATACCAGATAAAAAAAACATATTAACTTAAGTCACCTTTTTTTCATACTGTATAGTAGCTCTGAAATATGCACTTCTTTTATTATGGTCTCGAACTCTGTCTAAAATACATTTGTTTAACCTCTAGTACTAACTTCTAAGGTACTGCAGATATTTTAAATGTATACCTAATTATTATATTTATACACAAAGAAATTTTTAATGAAATCGCAACAAATATTTTTGACTGTCCTGCATTATTCATTGTGTTTTTAGATACCTAAATAATCAAGTTATCCACACTGTATTACAGTTTAAATATTGTACATAAAAAATAAAATATTTAATTTATTGGTTGTATATAGTACTAGGTTATTGTGTCTGGTGGGAGCCTAGTAGCAAAATTTGTATACTTACATTATTTTTATAATACCTATTATTTATATTAAAAAATGATTAATGAATGATATCAAGTGTTATTATCGGAAAACTTAAAACAGGATATAAATATATAATTTTTTGAATAACAGGACAATTTGATGCTCCTGAGAGTTGTATTAGGACAGTAGGGCAATTAGTTGAAAATGGAACATTTCCTTAAAATACAAGACCTACAACATACTTATTTAAAAACATTTGAGTAAATCTCACACAATAATGTATGATAATATAGTAAACAACTACAGTGGAACCTTGATTTATCCAAGCCCTCTATAATCCAAATGTTATTTTGGTTCAATTCATATTTCCAAACATTCTCTAATCTAAATTTTTGCGAGATTTAGCTGTGCATAAGCGAGTAATAGAAATTATCAATTAAAAATTAATCAGTTTGTCAAAAATAAATAATAATACAATAAAATAAGCCTATAATATTTAATAATAATAATAATATAATAGTATATAATAGTATATAATATATAATAGTATAATAGTATATAATAATATAAGTTTAACATGTTGATAATAATAAATAATATGTAGGTAATAATAATTCTATATTCATTGTACAATTAATATTTTTTTTCACTTACTATTATACGAACTAGTGGTGTGGTCCCAATTAATTCAGATAATCAAGGTTCTACTGTATAGTAATCTGTTGCATTTTTTAATAGAACAGAAAAATGTTCAAGAAAATAACAAATGAAATTTAACTACCTTTTAATATAATAGTTTTCATATAAATAATTTATAAATAACATCTTATGTTTTATTATAAATAAAAAACATTAAAAAATGTATTAAAAAGATATTTGTCATAAATAAAAAATAATAATTATAATAATCTGATTTTGCAATTTTTTGATTTACAGTAGCACTTTAATTTTTTGTTTGGCACGCTCTCTACAATATAATATAATCCCATGCTAGTTCAGTTTCAGCTGAAATATTTAATGATGCAAAATAAGCTATCCACAGAAATCTAAGATTGTGAATGTCAACAAAAACATTCTGAATAAAAATGTTTGGATCACAGGAGTGATTGAAATAACGCTTATATTAATTATTACTATTTATTTGATTGTATATTTGGCTTAATTTATTTGAGCCTTGACACATCCACTCTGTGTGCTCATTCTTGACATTAAGGAATTTTAACTGAACTAATGAAGCATCTAAGTTTATCATCTTGGCTAAACACCATTTGTTGTTTAGGTCTGTGCGCACTACTTGTTTTTTATTAAACTTTGCCATAAGACGTTTTGGATACTTTTGTAAATACATCTTGAAAAATTCTCTAATATTTTCATGTACATCATCACTTATATTTGCTGATGAGTGATGACCACACTAGGCAAATATCCTCATAATATACATATTATGTATATCCATCATCAAAGAATATCATATACCTAAAACAGATTAAACAAGTGTTTAATTATACATATATACATGATAAATATTTAAATTAGTTATTTTAGGCAACTGTTAAACTGCTCAAGGTCTGCTTTTAAGCAATATGACAATTGTTTTTATAAATGTGACCAGTAATTTTTTTTTTTTTAAATGACTGATATTTTCTGAAATTTCTTTCATAGTATTATAGGTTGAACACTTTATTCTTATTTAATATATAATAAGATTGCTATTTTAAAATATTTTATTTAAATAATAGTGTTATCTCCTTGTTATTAATACAATTAGTATATTATGATAAATTAAATGTTTAATAAAAATTTATTTTAAAACTATTGATGATTTGGTTAACATTTTCACAGTAAATTGTCAAGTTCTTTATTATAATGGATATATGTTTTATAACAATACTTTATTCAATGTAAGTTTATTAGGTACCTAAGTATTTTTTTTTTGATTACATGATAGACATTTTATGAATACATGTTTAACATTGAGACAATTGTATCTATTATTTATATGCAGAATATTGATTTATAATAAAATAAGTATTTATATTGAACAATGATATTTAAAAACTAATAACTGAATATATTTTATGACTTCATATGTGCACTCATGGAAAAACACTTTGATGATAAAATACGTACACCATTTGATATATGATGATATCCATAAACTGGATAACAGATGAATAAATTAACTTAGTTATTATTAAATTTTTGGTATGAGATGCTTTAATCTAAGTATATATTTTTTAGAGTTTTCTAGCAATTTTACTTAATTAATGGTTAGTAATTTTAAGGTGTGTTAGTTTGTCCTTCAATTATGTTAAAAATAAAATGTATTGTCATTTAAATCAATAAGGCCATAACAAGTGTGGTTTTTTAAAAATATCCATTGTATGTTCAAACATATATATATATATATATATATATATATCAAGAGCTATAAACTTACAAATTATAATGAATAAAAGAAAAATAAATAAAAGAAGTTTTAGTTTTATAAGTAAAGGATTTCCAAAAACAAAAATTAAATGTGAAAATGATTTTTTGAATCAAATATGTTGTATTTTACCTATAAATTACCTAAATTATTTATTAAAATGTATTTTATTACAAACCAAAATTATTCAGATATTTTGCTGGTTCTGCTACTACTCCCATGTAGAAAATAAATCATTTCATATTGGAAACACTAATTAAACTAGATAATGATTTTACTCATTTGAAACGTTTACCATATGCATTATAATTCAATTTAAAAAAATTATAATATTACTTTAAATGTTGTATAAAATGTTTCCACTGGAAGAGTTAATTATGCCTATAATACTAAATTTAAATAAAAGTAAAAGAGAAAATAAATAATTTCAATTTAGAAACACTTATTAAACTCAATAAGGATCTTACTCATTTGAATCTTCTACCAGTAGCATCAAAATTTAACCTAAAAGATGTAGGTAGGTATTATATTTCTTTATAGAAAACTTTTTCATTATAATATTTACTTATGTCTAAAATCATTAATCAATGTAAAAATAACAGAGAAAATAATTAATTTTAATTTGTAAACAATAATTAAACTAAATAAAGATCTCACTCATTTTAAACTTTTCCATTATAATATTTTCTTACGTTTAAAATGACGACACGTTCTATAATTCTAATATATTTATATAATTATACATTATAAATATAATATGCGATGGATGTATTGGCTTTATAGTGATTATTACATTGTGTGTTTTATAATTTTTTTCAATTAATATAATTTTAAAAATGTTTATAATAATGGTTTTAATGCCTTACCTTAGAAAACAACTTCAGAAGCTTCAAACTATGACAGAATATATATTTTTTTATGCTTCAAACAGTTCAAACTAAAATGTGTTATACCACGATGCATTACATACATAACCTACATAGTACATAATTGTACATGCAACATACTTTCATCTTCCAACTTTGTGATTTGCACTTTGTAGGTTAGAACTTAGGATCCTGGATCAGATATCTATAATATCTAAATATAGTCATATATAAATTATATATTTAATATAATTATTTGACATTTTTTTATGGTTGGTCACTTTGACTGTCAGAGAAAAAATTGGTTGTTATCATTTGTTGGAGAAGGGCCTTTTGCCCAACTCAATATCAAAAATGTATGATATTACTTTGTTTAAACACTATAAACCATTTCTATTGTAAAGTTTGTTTATGCTTAATAGTTAAAATCCTTTTCTATTTGGAAAACCTACTAAAACTAAGTATTGATCCCACTGATTTGAAACTTTTACCATTAGTATCATAATTATTTATGACAATATGACTCAATATTTATATTTTATAATATCATATATGATTTTAACAACTTACAGTTTTAACTTAAAACCATATATTAAACAATAATATTTTATACATGTTAAAATAATGGTTGTATTATATTAACATCTATTTTAAAATTTAAACTGTTAAATTATATGATTAATTAATACTTTTTGTTATTGATACAAAAGATACAATTGTAATTTATTATTAAATAACTCATTATTGATATTTTGAAAAGCATATTTTATTGTAATTAAATAATTCTATTGTTATTCAAAAATGTATTGGTATATGACAATTTTAATACGGTTAATTCATAATGTTAGTACATAAAAGTTAAATTAATTAATTATTATTTGTTGATGTATTCATTTCTCACGTCACTCAAATTCGGTTAGTCCTAATACTTGCCCAACTGTAAAAAAAAAAAAAAACAACGATTATTAAAGAACTTGGTGAATTTAGGTAAAGGTTGAGGTGTATTTTTTGCCTAAGGTTAGGAAGGATGAATAATGGAAGTATTTTATCATAACTGGTGGATATCCTCATTGTACTATTTAAAATCAATTTATTTTAATCATATGAGTATGAACCATTAAAATGAAATTGATATTACTAGTTACTACACTTTATTTAAAATTTGAGGGAAAATAAATTTTTTCAAGATTTCACCATTAAAGCAGCACTATACATAATTCGTTTCTAATAGCAATATGGTATTTATATTCTGAAAAATTCTTATTAATATTTAAGTAAAGAGGTAGTAGGTTATATACTTATATACTATTAGTATGTATATTAAGAAATAGAATAATACATATTTCAACAACAAATGATCAATGAAATTTCAATTATGAACTCAAACGCCCTTATGCCCCACCAATGACATAATTTAAGTAAATACTTACTAAGTTGAAAATAGTATCCCAAATAATCCACTTTTTTCTGTGGGCCCAACATCGGCGAATCCCATATCGGTCTGTAATTTAAGAATACTAAATTAGAGATATCTAATGATAATTATAAATTACACGATCACTTTTATTTAAAGTTTAATTAGAAATCCAGCACTTACGCTTCGGTTTCAGGTTGACAATAATTTATTTTCATATAGCTTCTTGTACACGGTTGGGAACAGCATTCATCGACAATACCTCTTCTGCCTTTTTTACCTGAAAATACATATTAATCATTAGTCACGGTAAACTTAGTTAAATGTTATTAAATAATATAAAGTAAATATTACCTTTGGGATCATTATATCTACCCTTGCATAATATGGCTAGTTCGTTGGCTAATGCTTGGCCACAAAATTGATTTAATCCATTCATATAATTTTCAGACAAGGGTGAGCCAACAGCAAATTGTATTCCTGATTCAATGCATAGAAATGATAGAGTAGTTATAATAATGTATAGCTTCATGATTATCTGAAAGATACAAAACATAATATAGATTATAATTAAGCGTGCAAAATTAAAACTAATTCAAGTATAATTAAAAAATAATAATAAATAGGTATTGCACTTATTTCTTAATGCGTTTATTTGTAAATTAAGATCAATTGATAAATTATGAATTTATTTGTATCGCCTAGTTGTAAGTGTTAACACTCAATACAAATAAGTACTTCAATATGATTGATCGGTTATGAATATTTTAAACATCGCTACCAATTTGTAAAATATGATCAAAAATGGGTAATATTAAAATATGTTGGTGGCATTGAAATAATCTAATGATTTTTTTTATAGCATAAGATATTAATTTATGGAAAAAAATAGTATAATAATTGATGTACCTAACTAACCATTTAAGAATGTAATATTTAGTTTTGTACGATATTCAAAAATATTATAAAGAAATAAGTGACTGATAAAATAACTTAACAACGAATAATATGTTGAAACTAGGTAAATTTAACATACTTGTGCAGAGAATCCTCCGTGAACAATATTAGTGATGTCGATGGCTCGGTATATTCGTTAGGAGAGACTAAAGAGTATAAGTAGTACTACTAACGCTGGTACTCAACAGAATAAATTGTGATCATCTGAGGTATGGCAATATGGCACAGCCGGTGGTATTTACGTGATTGAAGAATGATGATCGTTATAGGCTGAGAAGATTCTCTGGTGGGAATCGGTATAGCCAATCAGGTGACGAAAAGACCTTATTAGAAGAAAATGTTCCCACCCACACACTATTTCTACTGCGTAAATAAAATTCCATATATCTTTCAAATGTGTATTTAATATATACTTATATATAGGACAGAGGACTCAGCGCTAGTGGAAGGGCATGGTAAAAGAAACAGCTGCCCACGGTACCGCCATTTTAGGGGCCCCGCGCCTTTCATGGCATTTAATGAATTGTATGCCTATAATTTTGTTTTTCAAATTACATTCCATTGAATATAATATAATATTGTGTTGTCTCCGTCTTAATAAATTATTAAATTTATTAATGTTATTAATACATTTTTTTCAATTTTTATATTAAAGAAAATATTCAACAACACGTTTTATTTTATTTGTTGACTGTATGGAAACTCAACGGTCTTTATACAATTATATGCATTGTAATAATAGCTATTTTTTATAATATTTTCATAAATCACGCTCGTTTAATAAAATGCATATCATAAGAACATAAAAATGTACAAACATATTAGATATGATACTGATACACTCACAGAATTAGTTTCAAAATTTTTTATATACCGTAGTTAGGTAGTGGTGTCGAAAATATTGAGTATTAAAGATATTCCGGTGCCGAAAAGAAACCCGTTTCAAACCTGGCTTACCTACCTGGACTACAACAAAACATATATCCCTTCGGCGTAGTGGGACACCGCCAGTTTGGCGTCACACGATTTTGCCCATCGCCCATCTATATAGGCCATACATGGTATTATATTATTTTTCCTGGACGTTTGAAAGAAACATTAACAGTACATAACATATCCATGCACTACTCACATACTCACGAACTAAGATTTTTGACCGTATCACCCACCCCCTCCGACCTATAGTGTTCAGTCCTATATATCTTAGTTCGTGATATACATGCACGATCGGTATTTCTTTATATTTTTATTTTATGCTAAAGATATATACGAAATGGGTTCTCAACATTTTTGGATAGCGATTTCAAAACCATTTTGAATCGTTATTTTACCAATGTCTTTATTGTGTATAAAATGATTTTTTTATTTTTTCGTTAGATTAGTTTGTAAGGGAGTGGAAACTAATGTTTTAATCGCCTTCTTTGCAAATGATTTTAAAGAATGAACTTAAATTATATTATTTTGATGTTAAGGTTCATTTGTTATTTGCCGTCCTCCATTCGTTATAATTATATTATACATAATAAATATTCTTTCAGAAAAAATATCTAACACAAGACGTTTGACGAATTCATAATAGCAAATATTATTTGAATAATCTCTAAATACGATTAAATAAAATAAATAAATACATTTTTCACAAAAATAAACTTGTACCAATATCTATTATTAATAATTAATACCTATTTTTAATGATATCAACAAAAGACACTAATAAGTGTGTATATATATCATAAATGCGAATACATTGTGCGTATATTAAATATATATATTACCTAAACTAAAGCCATATAGAGATTTCTATAGTGGTTTAACTAGGGTCCTATAAAGTTTTGGTTTACCTTAAGTAAGCCTTACCTAAACAGAACGTGATTTATTAATTTATTATCGTAGCCGCCTATATAGGTAATATTCACTATTCAGGTACGGTAGTCACGTTTTAGCTATAATCTGGATCACGACCATTGATTTAGGTTTGGTGTAGAATGATTTTGGAATAAAAATTCAATACTTTGCACGTTTCAACGATTCAAGAGTAATTTTACATGCAAGAGCGAACATTTGATAATTCCTATATAATATGTTATAATGTTTGGAAAATGAATTACAAAGTAACGAGACAAATTAAATACCTATATGATACTTAATGACCACACATAGAATCAGTTTCAAAATATTTTTCATATGGTACAGTAGTAAGACGTAGTTATGCGCCGAAAATATTAAGAATTAAAGATATTCGGACGCCGTAAAGAAACCCGTTTCAAACCTGGCTTACCTACCTGGACTACAACAAAACATATCTCCATTCGGCATAGTGGGACACCGCCAGTCCGGCGTCACACAAATTTGTCCAATGCCCATCTATATAGGCCATACATAGTATAATATTTTTTCTGGACCTTTGAAAGAAACATTAACAATAGTACATAAAATATCCATGTACTACTATGTATATATCACGAACTAAGATTTCTGACCGTATCACCCACCCCCTCTGACCTATAGTGTTCAGTCCTGTACATCTTAGTTCGTGGTGTACATGCACGATCGGAATTTCTTTATATTTTTATTTTATGCTACAGATATATACGAAATGGGTTCTCAAAATTTTTGGGTAGCGATTTCAAAACTATTTCGAATCGTCATTTTACCAATGTCTATTGTGTACAAAATGTTTTTTTATTTTTTTCATTAGATTAGTTTGTAAGGTAGTGGAAACTAATGTTTTAATAGCCTTCTTTGCAAACGATTTTAAATTTTGTGCTTAAAAAATATTATTTAAATTTCAAGGTTCATTTGTTATTTGCCGTCCTCCATTCATTTATCATTATAATTTATATTATACATAAATATTCTTATATTCTTATGTACAAAAATAAACTCGTACCTATATCTATTATAAATAATTAATACCTATTTTTAGTGATATCAGCAAAAGACTATACCCATAACTGTATGTACACATCATAAATTCGAATACTTTGTGCGTGTATTAAATATAAATACTACCTAAACTAGGGCCAATGGGCCATATAGAGATTTCTACAGTGGCTTACCTGAATAGTATGGTTTATTAATTTATTATCGTAGCCGTCTATAATACAGATATATGGTAATTGGTAGTCACATTTTAGCTAATCTGGATCACGGCCATCGATATAGGTTTGGTAATGTGGTTTTAGAATAAAAATTCAATACATCGCGAACGTTGCAACGATACAGGAGTAATTTTACACACAAGAGTGAATATTCGTTAATTCCTGAATAATATGTTTTAATATTTGGAAAATGAATTACTTAGTTATTGAAAAGATATATATGTAATAAATAGGTAATAATAAATCAATAATTTAATATACACTTTGATAAATACATCACCATATGAATTATTTATTTTCTCTAATAGTTTTTAGGTACATTACTACATAGTACATAAAATTATATGTGATTTTTTCAACGTTCGAAAAGAATAGTTTGTAAATGGTTTTTTTTAAATTAACAAGAAATTAGTTATTATCAGCAATAGATATTTAATGATGATGAAATTATATTTTTACAACAAAACCAATGTGGTCATAAAATATACCACGTCGATGAGACAAATTAAATATATTATGATGCTTAATGACTATTGTAAAATCGTCTATATTTTGTCGTGTTTATTTTTGAACTGTTGATATGCTGTATTACTGCTGCAATATTAGTAATAAATTGTAAGCACTGACGTTTATTATTGTTTATTTTTATTGAAATCACTAATCACTAGTATAAAAACTAGAAATTCTTCGTATTTGTCATTTGGATGTTATTATCAAAATTATCGTGGCAAGCGTAATAATTGGAAAAATATACATTTCTATTCTATACTTTTTATAACACAATATACAGTCGAATAATATGAACAGTGACATCATCAGTGGTGATCGTTAATTTATTAATGTACGTATAAAATAAAAAACAACGACCGAAGTACCTACTACCTACATAATATTATTAAATATTAGTGTAATAGTGCAGAAGTACACCGTGGCTGATATGTCCCGCCGCCAATGACTTCGCTATGGGTCGGGGGAGGGGCACTCCGTGCAATTGCCCGGGGACCCATAGTCAGGAGGGGCCTGTGTCTACTTTTTGTTTTTCGTAATTTTGTGGCACGCATAGAAAAAATATTTAATTTATGACGCGAAACTTATGAACGATTTTTTGTAAATCAGCAATGCAGCCAATGTGCATAGTTAATTTAAACACGTAAAACACCTATACCGATTACCGAATTGAAAATACTACGTTTATACAATAGTACAGGGAAAAAATTAATATTTTATATTATTATATGTATGATATTACTTTATTGTGTTAGTAGTTAAACAGCTGAATTTTTGAAACGTATATATATTTACAAACAGGGATTATATTTTATACGAGAATATACAATTTCTCATATACCCGCACAACAAGTTTCTAACTGAATCGAGACTCGAGACGAACATATTATAGTAACATAATATATAATATTATGTAGGTATACACACTATACGCATAAGGACATATATATAATATATATAACTGAACAACAATTTCGATATTCAAACACGTTTCACTCGGCACTGACCTTCCTGGAAGATAGTTTGGGAATGCCAAAATACGTGTGTTGTGTGTTTGTGTATTATAGTAATTGTATAGAAATGCAAAACCGTGTACAATACACCGCCTACACAATAATACGTATATATATATTGGATTGTTGAAAATAACAGACGCGCCGTTGTCGCTCTGTGTGAATAAAATTTTTTTGTGAATTCGTAGATTCTCTGTATTTCCGTAATGTCGATAAAACGAATGCACCGCATGCTAAAAATATTTTTAATACCAAAAGTCTACAAGTACAATTAATATTAATTAATTTAGGTTTTACTGCTAACTAAGTTCTCCCTTACTCTCTCTTTCTCTCTCTCTCTCTATATATATATGTATATATGCGTAAGTATATATATATTAATATTCTTATATTATAAAATATTATGTACTGTAAGGTATAAATTATTTGGCAGCACAATGTTAAACTGACCATTTGAAATCGTTATAGAAACATGTGAAGGTAATATATATATATATATATATATATATACCTATTTATATTATATTATGTGTGTGTATAATATAGAGATTAAAGAGAGAGACCTAACCCACGCTTTGTAAGAATTTTCGTAGAATAATGTTAAGGGCTGCTATTTGTTTTTTTATGTTCGTTTCATCTTCAATTTTGAAAATAATAGAGACCTTCACAGTTTAATGCTGTACATATATGTATATATCATATAAAAAGGACTGTCTCTATTCAAAGAAACCGTCTTGCAGGTGTTCATCTTTAGCCATACTGCCTTCACATGTTTCTATAACGATTTCAAATGGCCTGTTTAACCTTGTACGGCCAAATTATTCATAACTTGGAGTAGTTATCTGTACATAATATTTTATTATATAAAATAGGGGCCGGTGAAACTCCATTTCGGGTGTGTGTTAAAGTTGAATAACATAATATGTACAAATTAAGTTGTCAGTCATCGTTGGAAAAAGTCATTTTAAACGCAAATTATTTTAATATTAAACTTATTTTAGAATATTAATTTTAATGAGTTATTTTTCACAATATTTAAATAGTACTTTGATGTTGTCCAACATATACAATAAAAACATATTGTTCAATTATATTAAATGTATGACATAAAATTTAATGACCTTTAGATAGAATATTAGCTTTTTTATTTGCTAATATATAATTATAACTATATGCTACAAATATTGTAGGCAATTTAACTCTTTATTTTTATTTTAAAATTTTGTTACATTACATAAAAATAATCAGAGAATAACGGACAGTCATCCAGTAATGAGGTGATATAATTTATATGGTGCTGTGATGAGGCAATAACAAACAAATATTATTAAATTTATACAGAAAATGTAAAAGTAAAATACAACTAAAATAATATTTTCAAAAAATATTTAACATATTTCATAGATACCTTTAATAATTTTACATAATTTTTTTTTAAACACTAAGAATGATATATATATATATATATATTTACAATCTAAATGCATAAATTATTGTACTACTTTATAACATTATTTTATTGTTGTAATAATTTTCTGAAATAACAACAAAGGAATCACAAAAATTATCTAGCCGGGAAGAACGTATCTGAAATGAGCTACTTTGAATTCAGAGGTCAGCGACAGATTTTATTTTACATGATAAAGTTAATGAAGAAAACTTTTTATTAATTGATGAGAGTAATAAGAGGTAAAAATATAATATACAATACACTTTTTAATAAAAAAAAATACAATATTAGCTTAGAATCAATCAATATAATCATTCCATTTATAAAAAATAAAAATAAAAGAACAACCCCTGTTCTATCTATACACTTCTATATTCAATACATATCAACCCAAGATACAATTTATCGTCACTAAGCACAAAGTCTTCAAAATCAATTCAATCAAAAAAAAATATCAGTCAAAATAGACAATTCAATAAATCCACTAAGTAAAAAAAAAAATCTTAATATGGATTCCTTGTCATACCTATATTTAGGGAAAACAAAATGGTAAGAAAAGTATTCACACATAGTATAAACAATCAAACCCAAAAATAACACACAGCCACCAAAAAAAAAAAAAACAAATTAAAAATATCTATATATTAAAGTGGGACTTAATATACAAATAACAAAAATAGAAAAAATGATAAGTACTGTATAGATGATGGATGGTCATAAATGGTCATAAAATTAACTAACAATTTTTTAATGATTAAAATAGATTCTCTATCCAGTATGCATCACCCACGGTCCATTGAGCGTGTTGTATTATAAGTACATTAAAATTATTGTTAAAATTATTTAATCAAGCTGATTTATACAAAATTATATAGAAATCGTAAAAAACAAACAAAAATGTAAACTCACCTGTTATGTTAGAACACTAATGACATTTGATGTTGGAGGAATGATTTCTAAATTCCGATTTGAAGAGATATATTATTTATATTATTATTTATTATTTCAATAATCAAAAAGTTATATTTGATGTCTGAAATTAGTCATATGCTCTATAAAATCCAAGAAGAAAAGCACCAAAAGACTGGTCAATTGTACTTAGCGTAACGAAAAATTATATATTTTTTTAAATAACATATTTTACTTTTATTGTGTAATCATATCTTACATATAATATTATAATATTATTCATAATGTATTATAAATTTATAATATTTAAATCAAAAAAAATAAATTATTAAGAAGACATTTATATATTTAAAGCATTATAGTTATTATTACTATCCCATAATTATTTTTAGTTTAACTATTTCATATTATTATGTTATTGTGGAGATTTGTATTTTCTTTTTTTCTTTGTAATAAGGATTAATTTAGATGATTAACACTTTTACATAGTAGACTTTTTTATTACTTTAATTACGTTACATATTTACATAATGCATGTCCTCATAGTTCTTGACACCTATCAGCAAACACTGACTATTTTTTTTATAAAACAAAAAAACACCTTAAAATTAACAAAACTAAATTAATGTTATATATTTATTATTTTTCATATTATTTTATAAAAAAAAGGTTCTTTGTCTAATTAAAAATATCAAATAGACATATATTATGTATCTCATAATCTCATAATGTCACTAGTTCTTTGATAATTTGATTACAAACTGTTATTTTTTTATTACTTCTTGATTTTAAATGTATTATACATTTGCCATAAATTAATGTCATTAAGGTAGTATAGAAATTATAATTTAAGATAAAAGAAATTAACATGTATTGTTATTGTTGTATATATTGTAGTGTAATAATTGTGATAGATTTACATTTATCAAATCAAAGATCTTAATAAAAATGTAAAAATATTTTAAATAATAATAATTAATAATACTAAAATTAAAAATACATATTAATAAATAAAGCTGTCAAAATTGTGGAACAAAAGCTAAAAACTAGTTCTAAATCTAATATGTAAACTAAACTAATCAATTTTTTTTCAAAAGTGATACATCATAATATATACTTCAAATTATTCGATAAAATAACATAAAGACCAAATAAACTTAACCAAATTTTTTTTTATGACAATTGTACAATAACTTTAAAATGATAAAATTTTTTTAAATAGGAAATTTGAAAAAAAATTCAAATGACTACATTTTTAAATTGCATTATATTATGTATAGACTTAAATATAAATGATTACCAATAATAATTACAAAAATTCACCTAAAAAAAAAAAAAAAAAATGTAAAAAATAAAAGCAATGGGTTTTGGAACGTATAAATTTAAAATTTTTATGTAATTTTAAATCATTTGTATTACTACTTTGTAGCGCTTGTGCAATATTGATTTTAATACCAGAAGTCGTCAACAAGTCTTTTTTAACTATAACACGTTTAAATCCTGGATAAGCACTTGGTTCCTGCTTTAAGGTATATGTATTTTGTGATATGGTACTTTGAATTTCCAAAAACTTCTCTGGTGAAACTTAAATCATTTTCTTAGATAACTGTAAAATATTATAAGGACGGTACTTTCTTACAATATTTTTAGAAAGACTTTTAGGAGATTTATTTTGAATAACATCCAAACCTATTAAATAAATTTAATTAATTTTAGTTTTAGGTAAAATTTATTTATTATACATTACTTGAGTGAGTATTTGGAATTATTAATGTTTTTAGAGCATCTGATGTTTGTGGATTTGTATTGCTTTTTATTTTTTCGGATATATTAGTATCATATTCAATTAATAAAACATCATCTTCTTCATCATTTTTTTCGATTTTAATTTTTTTATCAGCTAAAATTTTAATCAATAAAAAGTCAATTAGTCAATATAACAGTAACATAAAGTCTTTTGAAGTATAATATTTAAAGATTAAAGGAATTGAAGACGTGTGACAAATGTACTAATTGTGTATATAAAATATACACATCATCTCAAGCACAATAATAAATATTATGATTTTAAGATAGGTAACATATCGTATTATACAGGTCAATTAATTCACATACTATTTAAATTTCTTAATATTTATTTTTAAAATTAGATGTTTATCAAATAATTTCCAATAGTTTTGGTTAAAATAATTTAATGCAAATTATTATAAATTTCAATAAAAAAAAATGTGTCAAGTAAAATATAACATTTACCATGTACATACATAGAGGTGTTCACATAAAAGTTTGTAAACATTATTGGTCCAAATATTGTGAAAAATATATAATGCATAGAATATTGGAATCTATTATAAATATAGTAAAATTTCAATTATCTAAAATAACTCAATTTTTTTTCGAATTACAATAAAATGGTGGTATTTTTATGAATTTCTTAGAGATATGTAGAATATTATAAGGACAGTATCTTCATGCATTATTTTTAGAATGACTTTTAGGAGATTTATTTTGAATAATATCCAAACCTATTTAACAAAATTTAATTTATTTTAGTTTTTAGTAAAATTTATTTATTATACATTACTTGAGTGAGTATTTGGAATTATTAGTGGTTTTAGAGCATCTGATGTTTGTGGATTTGTAATGCTTTTTATTTTTTCGGATATATTAGTATCATATTCAATTAATAAAACATCATCTTCTTCATCATTTTTTTCGATTTTAATTTTTTTATCAGCTAAAATTTTAATCAATAAAAAGTCAATTAGTCAATATAACAGTAACATAAAGTCTTTTGAAGTATAATATTTAAAGATTAAAGGAATTGAAGACGTGTGACAAATGTACTAATTATGTATATAAAATATACACATCATCTCAAGCACAATAATAAATATTATGATTTTAAGATAGGTAACATATCGTATTATACAGGTCAATTAATTCACATACTATTTAAATTTCTTAATATTTATTTTTAAAATTAGATGTTTATCAAATAATTTCCAATAGTTTTGGTTAAAATAATTTAATACAAATTATAAATTTCAATAAAAAAAAATGTGTCAAGTAAAATATAACATTTACCATATACATACATAGAGGTGTTCACATAAAAGTTTGTAAACATAATTGGTCCAAATATTGTGAAAAATATATAATGCATAGAATATTGGAATCTATTATAAATGTAGTAAAATTTCAATTATCTAAGATAACTCAATTTTTTTTTCGAATTACAATAAAATGGTGGTATTTTTATGAATTTCTTAGAGATATGTAGAATATTATAAGGACAGTATCTTCATGCATTATTTTTAGAATGACTTTTAGGAGATTTATTTTGAATAATATCCAAACCTATTTAACAAAATTTAATTTATTTTAGTTTTTAGTAAAATTTATTTATTATACATTACTTGAGTGAGTATTTGGAATTATTAGTGGTTTTAGAGCATCTGATGTTTGTGGATTTGTAATGCTTTTTATTTTTTCGGATATATTAGTATCATATTCAATTAATAAAACATCATCTTCTTCATCATTTTTTTCGATTTTAATTTTTTTATCAGCTAAAATTTTAATCAATAAAAAGTCAATTAGTCAATATAACAGTAACATAAAGTCTTTTGAAGTATAATATTTAAAGATTAAAGGAATTGAAGACGTGTGACAAATGTACTAATTATGTATATAAAATATACACATCATCTCAAGCACAATAATAAATATTATGATTTTAAGATAGGTAACATATCGTATTATACAGGTCAATTAATTCACATACTATTTAAATTTCTTAATATTTATTTTTAAAATTAGATGTTTATCAAATAATTTCCAATAGTTTTGGTTAAAATAATTTAATACAAATTATAAATTTCAATAAAAAAAATGTGTCAAGTAAAATATAACATTTACCATATACATACATAGAGGTGTTCACATAAAAGTTTGTAAACATAATTGGTCCAAATATTGTGAAAAATATATAATGCATAGAATATTGGAATCTATTATAAATGTAGTAAAATTTCAATTATCTAAGATAACTCAATTTTTTTTTTCGAATTACAATAAAATGGTGGTATTTTTATGAATTTCTTAGAGATATGTAGAATATTATAAGGACAGTATCTTCATGCATTATTTTTAGAATGACTTTTAGGAGATTTATTTTGAATAATATCCAAACCTATTTAACAAAATTTAATTTATTTTAGTTTTTAGTAAAATTTATTTATTATACATTACTTGAGTGAGTATTTGGAGTTATTAATGTTTTTAGAGCATCTGATGTTTGTGGATTTGTATTGCTTTTTATTTTTTCGGATATATTAGTATCATATTCAATTAATAAAACATCATCTTCTTCATCATTTTTTTCGATTTTAATTTTTTTATCAGCTAAAATTTTAATCAATAAAAAGTCAATTAGTCAATATAACAGTAACATAAAGTCTTTTGAAGTATAATATTTAAAGATTAAAGGAATTGAAGACGTGTGACAAATGTACTAATTGTGTATATAAAATATACACATCATCTCAAGCACAATAATAAATATTGTGATTTTAAGATAGGTAACATATCGTATTATACAGGTCAATTAATTCACATACTATTTAAATTTCTTAATATTTATTTTTAAAATTAGATGTTTATCAAATAATTTCCAATAGTTTTGGTTAAAATAATTTAATGCAAATTATAAATTTCAATAAAAAAAAATGTGTCAAGTAAAATATAACATTTACCTCATACATATATATGTGTTCATAAAAAAGTTTATAAAGAAATTGTTTGATAAAAAATTGTTATTATACATGAAAATATCCTATTTTGTCAAAATCTTCATAGATGCTCATAAAAAAATATTTGTAGAATTATTCACTTTTTTTATCTCTACTGATAATATTTTTTTCTTTATTAAAACACATTAAATTATATAAGGTTCTTTATAAGTTGTAAAAAACTTTGATTAAAAAATTATAGTTGTGCTCCGTGTGTAATTCTAATAATTATTTTATGAAACTAAACATTTATATTCAATAATACTTGTTAGGTTATTTGGCAAAACTTGATGTTTTAAAGTGATTGTAGTAATATATTTTTTTACATTATTGTCAAAAACTTCATCTATTTCTTCAAAATCATCGTCAGCACCACTGTCAATTATTAACTTGTCATCACCTAAAAATGAATTATTAATACTTGTGTTAGTTAATTTGTATTTAATAAATATATAATCTTTAAGGGTAGCTAGGAGGGTGGTGAAAGCTACTGACTCCCCTCAGAAAAAAAAATGCCTTTTATTTTGTAAAAAATACAATTATTATATGACACGCCACACGGGTATATTTATTTATAATAAAAAATTTAACCCCCTCTTCCAAAAAATATTTTTTTAGCTCTGCCACTGCATATTACAAAAATCCATACTCGTGTCTGAGTCACTGGAATTATCTCGTTTAGTATTTTCAACAGAATTATTCTCTCGGATTTTCTTTATAGCTTCTGGATGTTTGTTTTCATAAATGCTAGGAATAAATTTATATTCAAGACTATTACTATCTTCAACCTTAAAAAGTTTATAAAAATGTTAGAAAAGTTATATTTAGTATTTACTATACATACATATTTATAAAAGTAATAATTGGTTAAAATGGTATAAATTGTGATATATAAGAAGATATTACAAGTTATAAATACTTACATCCATTATTCTCGTCCCATGTGTCATAAGTATTCTAAATTCTTCATCAGAAATATTATTGTGGTTAATTGCAATTCTACTAGGAGTGTTAATTACTTGAAATTGTTTAGGCTGAGTCTTGTTTAATTTCTAAAATTTTAAAATGTAATCAATAAAAATTAACAACAATTAAAGAGTACAAATAGTTTTAAATTTACAGCAATAACATTTTTGTTTGTCAATGATTCGTATGGTTCATTACATTCAGTATATTTAAGTAATACTTGATCCATGTCTGTACTAGCATACTGGTACAATTTGTCAAACTTATCAAAAATAATGATAGCTACTTCACAATCACATAACACACTCAACTCGTAAGCTTTCTTCATCAAACTAAATTTACGTTTTTTAAACGACACCTATAAAAGTTGATAATTAACATTAAGAAATTGAAAATTATAATAATACTACATACATGGCTTTTATGTTCGTCTTGGATTTTGGATATATTAATTTTCTTGCGTCCCATGATGCACGATTACTAATGAGTGATGACAATTGATTATTTTAATTTGACTTCAGGGTTCGGACAATGGAGAGATCTTCTAATTGTAAATTATCTTTAAACACTAATAAAAAAAAAAAAGTTATGTGATAACAAAAACGTATAATATAATACCATGAAGACTAGAGATAAGGAGGTCAAACTCTGCTGGCCGCCTGCACAAAAATTGGTTCTATAAAACATCGCACACTAATTTCTCCACCAGTCCGCGTGGCGGTCAAATCCGAGGCTGGCTTGTAGTATAATTAACCCGTATTAGATAAGGATATATTTTGATTTTATTACCTTTAAAAAATTATACTTAAAAAACTAAAAATCGTATTTAAATTATAAATATACCATCGTATTTAGCGCAAATTTATCTTTAAGAATAAATTATAAAAAGAATATTAATATTCTGTATTTACGTTGAACATTTTATTTTTAAATGAAGTATTTTAATTATTTATAAAGACATAAAATGTATTATACTGGTGCAGTGCTGTATATTATTTTATAGCAGTAAATTCATATTTATTATAATATTTAATCGAGGAAATATTGAGAATAAAGTTACATTTAAAGTTTTCGATATTTTTACGTGTTATTAAATTAAATTAAGTTTTACATAAAAAAATAGTTAAAAATGAGTCGAAACTCGAAATTGTTATGCCCCTGGTTGTTCAACATTTCAACTGGATATTCTAAAGAAAAAAAATATGATCTATTAAATGGAATTCGAAATAAAAGTTTTAATATGGATACTTTATTAACTATTACGTCAATAATTGAAGAAGGTGATTCACTCCAATTGGTTGGTTGTGTTGATCATAAGGAAGAATTTTCTAAAGCCATTGTCCGATTTTTTTTAATAATATGCATGTGTTTTATTGTAAAAGAGCCAACTATAAATATGCTATGGCTAGTAAGGAAAAACAAAAAAAAAAAAAAATAGGAAAGTATCCAAACTGTAATAAATAATAATTATGTAAATGTAATAGTTTAGTGTTTACCCATTTTTACTACTAATATGTACATTTATTGATTTATTACTTAAATATAGAACATTAATACTATTTTTTTTAATTAATTATAAAAGATAAATTTGCGCTGAATACGAAGGTGTAATTATAATTGAAATACAATTTTTAGTTTTTTAGTTATAATTTTTTTAAGGTAATAAAGTCAAGTATGCTCCTATCTAATACGGGTTAATTATGCCCCGAGCTAACCTCGGATTTGACCGTCACGTAAACTGGTGGAGAAATTAGTGTTCTATGTTTTACGGGACGGTTTTTGTGGTAGAGTTTGGCCTCCTTATCTCTAGTTTTCATGTATAATACGCTTATATGCAAATAACAATACAGTGAAGATTTTCTTATGTATTGTACCGTTTGGTGGCTGGTAATTGGTATAAACAAAAGTTAAGAACATTAGAACATTTGAATTTTGAATACCTAATAGCGGATAATATGTATTTGTATTTTTAACTGTTTTCTGATGAACATCCTCGTCGTTGGTGACGCTATAAGCATTTCGCTCGGTATCGCGAAAAAATAACCACGGAAAAAAACCCTATATGAGATTTTGCAAATTAATCTAAATATTCGGTAATCGGTGGCAATCGGTCAAAAAGTCCATTTTGAAAAAAATTGAACAACTAATTTAAAAAATTACTTTTTTAATGCATATTTTTGCATGTTTTGACATTTTTATATTTTAAGATTTTAATTGCATATTTCAATGTTTTTTTGTTACTTTTTTAAACATTTTTTAAATGTGTACTTTTGTCTATTAGAATATAAAAAAAAGTATGATACATTTATAATTTCGATTAATTAAAAAATTAACTAATTGGTATACTTGTAGGAATTAACTGTTTTTTTCTTATAACACTTATTATAGATCAATAATCGATGAAATAAAATACGTAAACTAAAATAAGAAAATATCGGTTAAGATTATATGATCGAGCATTGACCTTATTTCACTATTGTTAAAAAAATATAGATAATATTTACTATTTATAATTATTTATAATATTTTTTATTTATATATTATTATAGGGTTACATTTATTACTTATAATTAATAAGTATATATATTTTAAAGTATCTTTCATCTATTTTTTGATGTATTAAATCCATCAATGACAGAATCCATATCTACACCACTTTTTAACTCTGGTTCAGTGAATAGTAAAAGTAAAGAATCTAAGCGTTCCTGTTTCATTGTACTTTTAAGTTAAGTTCTTACAATTGTCATTTTTGAAAAAACTCTTTCACATGTACAGCTTGTAATTGGGATAATGGTAAATAATTGCAATGTTTTATAAAATTAACTATATGTAGATCTACTATTGTTAGTTTTCAGCCAATCAAGCCACAAATAAATAGATTCATTTGAAATGCCACCAGGTTCATCAGATTTAGGCAAATGTCTTAAAAGGTTTATTTCAGTTTGTAGATCTATACTTGAAGTATTTGTAAACTTAGCTAAAACATCAATCATTTCAGGTTTTATTTCCAGTAGATTAGAAAATAAATTAACTAGTTAATTTAAAAAGTTTAAATAGAAAAATGAACTTTTAACTAGTTAATACCCACTTTGAGAAATTTTTATTTTATTAAGTTTAGTGTTTAAAATTAAACTGCATATTATTAATTAATTATAAAAAAACAACCGTATAATTACAGTTACAGTCAGTGGCGTAGCCAAGAGGAGAAGGGTTTGGGTGTTCAACCCTCCCCCCTTGGGTTTTAAAAAAAAATTGTTATTACAGTTTATATAAATTTATAGTTTTATTAACTGTTATACTTAAGTATGAAATGTATTATTCAATTAGCGTACAACTCAGTACATTTTACCACTCCTGGACAATATATTTTAGAGATGAGCAAAAAAAGGGTCAGAAAATTATACAATTATTGACCTTTGTAATCGAATTATTCAGATTACAGCCTTACTCATTCATGTGTCATTACTCATTATTGTTATAATATGTACTAAATAAATAATAATTCATTCGTTATCTTAAGTTTAAGAGTAACTTAATTAATAATGAAATATTTGTACAGTTCAACAGTTGTACTAAAGATATTATTATATTTATTTTTTTAAATCTAAAAGTAACTTAATCAGTAACAAGTAAAATAACACTGAGAATACACAACATAACTTACTGTTATGAATACTAACATCCATTATTCTTCTCCCATGTGTCATAAGTATTCTAAATTCTTCATCAAAAATATCATTGTGTTTATGTTTAATTCTACAAAGAGTGGACATTACTTGATATTGTTTAGGCTGAGTTATAGTATCAGGTTCATCAATAACACACAAATCAACATATTTAGAACTAGAATTTCTAGAATCTTGTATCCTGTTTAGTCACTAAAATTTTAAAATGTAATTAATACAAATTAACAACAATTAAAGAGTACAAATAATTTTAAATTTACAGCAATAACATTCTTGTTTGTCAATAAAGTCAATGATTCGTATGGTTCATTACATTCAGTATATTTAAGTAAGTACTTGATCCATGTCTGTACTAGCATACTGGTACAACTTGTCAAACTTATCAAAAATAATGATAGCTACTTCACAATCACATAACACACTCAACTCGTAAGTTTTCTTCATAAAACCAAATCTACGTTTTTTAAACGCCACCTATAAAAGTTGATAATTAACATTAAGAATTTGAAAATTATAATATTAATACTACATACATGGCTTTTATGTTCGTCTTGGATTTTGGATGTATTAATTTTCTTGCGTCCCATGATGCACGATTAATAATGAGTGATGACAATTGATTATTTTGGACAATGAAGTGATTTTCTAATTGTAAATTATCTTTAAATAAAAAAAAATAATAAGTTTTGTGATCATGTAGATTGGCAGATTGAGTAGACTTTATCATTTTTATTAATATTTTCTAAAATAGAAACCAAAAAGATGTCTACATATAAAATTCTTATAGGTAAATAGCTTGAGATTTTGAAACCCTCACTCTGCATGGTAAATGATAATTTGAGTAATATTTCTATGATAACCTATTATTTTTTAAATTACAATAACATATTATCTAAAATTGTTATTTCACTTTTGAATAACCAATGTCAGGAAACATTTAAAATAAAAATATACATAGCTTTATGCTAAGTTTTTTTTTTTATATTCCAATAATATACACTTATGACTTATGAGGAACCCTGAATTCAATGTTCAAACTTTAGATATGAATTTTTATCTACAAAATAATTTTCCAATCATTGCAAACGTTGGTGATTTCGACAATATTGGATACAGACATACAGTTACAGTGAAGTAGTGAAATTCCTTGCAATTCGCTTATATAATACAATAAATAGTCTTTTATGTCTTATATTATAATATATTATAATTAAGGGTCTATGCTTGTACCAATAGACAGAACTAGTATGGCCAATAGTCCAACACTTGTTAGCAAAAAATAGTCAAAAATAAGAAGAAAAAAGATTAGATTGTACCTATCATCAATGGCTAAAAATGTTTGATTTTATTTAATAAAAATGTCAATAATGTTTCAAGAATAATTTAAATATTTTTATCAAATATACAATATATATATACACATTAATTAAATAACAAATATTGTAATTTGGTATCATATGACAGAAAAAAATAAAATGGATCATTTACTTCATTTTCTTCTCTATTTTCATTGGAGGGGTTCATTTCATTTCTATAATACATATTTATGTAATCTATATGTTGATAATGTACTTACTGTATACAAATTATACGACGTCCATTCAATGTAATAAATCATAAGAAAAAAATAATATTTTAAATCGTCTAGTAAATAGCTAAATAGAGAAAAATAAAAAAAAATGAAATATATAGTATACTATTTTCTGAGTTTAGTGATTTATTGACATTCCCTTTGGCGCGCTCTACTGATGAATTACTGAAACAGAACCTACAAGATTTTAATGGTTATGATGACAAATTATTTCCCTGTACCCACTAAAAAAGTGTTTTTTTATGTGAAATTAAAAATATTGCTAGAATAGTGGCTACCTGCTAGATGTAATTTTCAGACTACTGGAAGAGCTAGCACTAAAACAATTGACATAGAACTGTTCATGCGAAAAACATTCTTTCTGTGTCAACATATCAACTATCAGTGGTCTCATTAAATTTATAGTTCCAAATGTGTGATTAATATTGAGTAATTTATCAACAAAACTAAACTTAAATGTTTTACATAAAAAGACTGGTGTAACAATTAATTTAATACATTTTAAAAATTTATTTTATTTTGTATACATTGAAATACATATTAATTAACAAAACAAATTTAATATTGAAATTAAATTTTTATAATAATTTTATGTAATATTTTTGACAATACTACAAATTACATTAATTTTAATCATTTGTTCTTACTCGATAAGAAAAATATAAACATAACATTATACACTTTATAACGGGGATGGCTCGCATCTTAATTATAAAATCTTAACTTACTTACTATTGTTATAAATTTAAATTTTTTGGTAAGTGTTTATTAAAATTTATCAAATTATATAAAATTCATCTATATACATTTTGGCTTATGGCATAATTGTATTTGTCCATGTGGTTTGTGAACACATTCATGTTGGCCACCCCTACTATATAGCTACACAATACAGTCGAGTCTCGATAACTCAAATTTCTTTTTGTCCCAATGGAATTCTTATATACTCAATACAATATTTGTAACTCAAAAAATACATAGGTTTAATTAACTTTTACTTCCCTTGAAATTTGAGTTATCAAGACCCAACTTTATATGTATTTATATATAAAATATAAAAACTTATTTCATTTTTAAGATGTTTTTTTTTCTGTCTGTTATACAATTAGGACAGAACTTATAGCCTTTGAGAATGGCAGTTAGGATCACTATTAAACTAACACTACAATACTCAAAGACTAATGGTTCAATCCCAATTTTTTATAGTCCAATTTTGTCCAATCCAGATATTAAATTCCAGGTTTTTACGTGTTCTCAATTAGACGCATGCAATGTACAACTATTCAATAGGACACTAAAATAATAAAATCATACAATTAAAAAAGATATATGATAGAAAACAATGAAACAATATTTACAAGGATATTTACAATAAAAATTAAGTATTTTTTTTATCTTTTAATGGTTTAAGTATAATAAATTCAAATTAATATTCTTATATCTGGGTTATCACTGCCAATAATTTTCCTCTAAATTTTTTGTAGTACTGATGGCTTTTCATTAATTTTAGCTTCAAAGTGTGCTAAATCTGAATCTAATTTCTTTATGCATTTATCTACTTGTAAGGATAAATGTACAACGGAAAAGATAATTTTTAAAGGGCATCACAACACTCATTTTTATTTTTTTCAATTTTAAGTTTATTGGTGTATTATTATTGTCAACACAATTAAAAAGTTTCGGTAAGAATTCAAAGTAAAAAAAATGATTATTCAACAAGATAATGAGAGTTGATGAATATCAGCCTGACATCATACCAGCCACCCATGTTTTACGTGTAAAGTAATTTGATTTACACAATAATTTTAATAACTTTAAATAGTATTTCAGAAATTGTTTTCATAATCCTAAGTATATATTTTATGTGTTTAAGACGATGGTGTGATTTAAAATTGAATATGTCTTGTTGTTGCATACATATTATAAATTATAATTTAGTAAAATGAATGAGTTTGCGACCTATATCATATATTAACACACAGAAAATTTTATGAAATTTATGTTATTAATTCTATCTATTATGAAACAACTTAGAAAGTAAATCAAAATTATTATCATACCAGAATCATAAACACAAAAAAACACTTAAGGTTACATAAGAAAAAAATTAAAAATATTATATTTAACAGTTGAAATTGTTGCAATAATCTAGACATTTTTGCATGCAAAAAATATGCTGCTGTTCCGACTGTGACTCTATGACGTCAGCACGTCACACACATATTTTTAAACGCCTGTATCTCATTGAATAATAAGTATTTTAGTGTAAGACCCACTTCAAATTTCCATAATGACATACTTTAAATCTAAGCAAACTTGTTTATAGTGTTGTGATGTCCTTTAAGGTACCTAACGTGAATAACTTATAATCAACATACCAATTCATAAGTTTGTATAGCCAATTGGACTTTATCATCATTATATTCTTTTGCTTTGTCAAACTGACGTAGTACGTTGGTAAAAGTTTCATCTTTCTTATCTGGTGTGTATTCTTTGACATTTCACATATCGTCTGCCAGTTTGTCAATGTTGCACATCAGTTGTTGAGGCCTTGAGTCGAGATCTAGCATCAGAGTGAGGTTTCATTGCAACTCAACAGGAAGATTCACTAAACCTGAAATATAACTCTGTTAGTAGGTATTCTGTCGTAATGCAAAATCGAAAAAAAACTTGATGTCCAAATAGTGTTCCAAGTAAAGCACTGCAGTCGTTATTGATACTATAAGGTTTATCCGAGAATTATATAAGAAAAAAATTAAGTGTACGAGAATAGTAAACAACGACCAATTGGAATTCGTTGTGTTTAATCAACTTTTAATTATACGATACCTATTTACTGTAAGATTATTAATATTAAGGTGCCCACACACTGCAGCGGTAGCGGTTGGGATTGTAAAGATAAATGAGTCCGCCGTTCGGACACAAATTTAACCGTCACCATCGACACAATAGAATTTTACCGACACAGCCGCACTGCGTACGGACGGAAGCGTTCGTCAGTATATCGATTTCGAGATATTATCAAAATCATGACTCGGAAGATCGGCTGTACCAACCTTAGAATAATAAACTTCCCGTATAATTATAATTAAAACAATTCTTAATTTTATATTGAAGATAATTTATTATTATGTATATTAAATGTATTGTTTATGTTTATGAGTTTAAGATACTGCTCTCGAATATCCGATAGAGGATAATAATAATTATTTCTTTAATCGAGCGGTTCCCGACCTATGGGCCGCGGCCCACAAGTGGGCCGCGAGCAGCACAGTATTGGGCCGTGAACCATATAATATTAAATATATATTATATGCATTTGAATACGTATACAGGTGTGCTATTAGTGGGCCTCGAAGATTTTCTTACAAAATTAGTGCTCCGCACAACTAAAAAGGTTGGGAACTGTAACAATTTAATGGATAAAATTGGCAATTAAATTGGGCCTGTATTATTTGTTCCGCAAAATATTTGTTCCAATTACTATTTGTTCCACAAAACACTTGTTCCAAACAATTAAATTCATATTAAGTGTCGTTCTAAATAATTTATTAATGCGCTTAGTACTATGACAATACCTATGTATCTATAACCGCGACGACGTCACTACGTCAGAGTAGTTATGTATTTTAGAATGTTTACTGTTTAGGTGTGCTCATTCGCTCATTTAGAAATTTACATTTTAATTCGTATTGTGTCGACTTGAGATTTATCAAGTGACGTTTAAAGATTATTAATTCCAATTTCGTAATATTAAAATTTAAAATCTTATACGTTTTAAATGTTCAAACCAAATTTATTAGTTCTGGAACTATAGATTCGTCTGATGGATCTCAAGTAGACGTAATAATAAATTCAAATCCGGCTCGAATCGGTTTCCTGATAGCCGTCACAAGTGGTAACGAACGCGCGCGGTACCTATTGTTGTCGGTATCTTGGTATATTGGAAACGATTTTCGACTGGACGCGTCGTAGCGTCGTTTCCATTAATTTACAGAATAAACACTACAAACTGCTCGTCATTCGGTACGTCGTTCGAGTTCGTTTAGTGTTTTTTCAGCCTTTTTTCTGTTTAATATCCGCGTTCGCTCAGATATTACTGTTTCGTTGTTGAATATCGCTCGCGTGCTACAAGCGTCGTTTACTCGTTCGTCATTTTATTAACCGCGATTCAGCAATCTGTAAGTTCGCGTAGTTCGATACTATAGTCATTGACTGAGTCCAACAGAATAGTTTTGCCTGGTGCACGTCGTCGTCGTCGACTTGCTATATTGTATAATTTTGAATATAATAGTTAAAAAAAAATTAGGTATGAATCAAACATTTTAAATGTATAATTGTTTATTAACGATTACATGAATTATAAGTGGTCATACAATGTCATTTGAAAAAATAACGCTAAAAGAACTTTTTTTCTTAGATACAATGGGTTACAACTTACGCTTCCCTTGGTCACTATGGTACCATAGTATTTATGATGAAGAATTGAATGGAAATTATGTTCAATTATCTACCATCGGTACACAATCAAGTAATGTGTTATTTCCGGTAAAGGCTGCCATGAAGGACGCATCTGAGATGAGCTACTTTGACTTCAGAGGTGCTGACCTTGCAGAAACTTTTAAAAAATTTCAATTTTTACTTTTTGGTAAAGTGTACAATATAAAATATTTTGATGCATTTAAATTTGGACAAATTGTTGTAATTTAAATCAATTGGTACTTTGGTAGACTACAAAATAATGAATACTGATATTTCGCTCAGAAATACAAACAGATTTAATTTTACATTATTAAGTTAATTGATGAAAACTTTATTTATTAATTGATAGGAGTTATAAATAGAATATTCAATATACTTTTTGATAAAAAATATAATATAAGCTTATAATCAATCTATATAATAAATGTAAGTAAATTAATTAAAGTTTTGTACTTAATGATTTATTAATGCATTAAATATTTTGACAGTATGTATCTATAAAATATAAATAATAATATATTTAATAACTCTTATAATATATAATAATATAACACGTTTATTTTTCCTATTTATTAAGTAAATGGAATGGTATATACCAGTGATCCCAGAATAAAAAACCCTAAACTTCAACATTAATCACGATCACATGGAAATTACTGAATAATGAATTTTTAGATGTTAATTATGATATCATTTGTATTTAATCAAAAACATAGGTTTTAATGAAGTAAATCAGAACATTTATATACACATTAACACCTATTTTAAAAATTAAAATCTAACATGATATACAAATGTTTTGAATAATTAAAACGTCTAATTATAAAAATAATAATGACAATAACAAAAACTAATATAATCATTATAATTTAATCATCAAACAATAGCTAATAAATGTGTTCATAGTTAATTATAACACTGTTTCTTAATATGGTGTTGATTGACAGCTTGGGTAAAAAGTAATATTACAGATCAATTAAATAAAATTCTCAATCTCATGGTAATGTTTTAAAATATATGAAATCAATGTTGAGTGTTTTATTAACAAAACTAAACTTGAATGTTAAACACAAAAAGACTAATGTAAAAATTAATTTAATACATTTTAAAAATATACTTAGTTTTAAGTTTTGTATTTAATAAAATACATATAAACTAACAATACAAATTTAATATAGAAATTAAATTTTTATTATAATTTTATGAAATATTTATGACAATATTACAAATTACATTCATTTTAATCATTTGTCTTAATGGGTAAGAAAATATAAACATAACATTATACTATTATATTATTACTCTGTGCATTATACACTATATAGTACATGTATTTACATATAAAATATAAAAAACTTATTTCATTTTTAAGATGTTATTTTTTTTTCCGTCTGTTATACAATTAGGACAGAACTAATAGCCTTTGAGAATGGCTGAGAGAATGAATCACTATTAAACTAACTACAATACTCAAAGGCAAGTGGTTCAATCTCATTTTTTATAGGTGGTAGGTACCTTTTTTAAATTAATATAATTTAGGGAATATAGGGAATATATAGTCCACTTATATAACGCAATAACTAAATACCTGATCAAAATACTTTGCTGTTTCGTGTTCATAATATGCTGATGTGACTATAGTCTGTTAACTTTTTGCAGCTTAAGTTTGTAAGCTCTTTCCTATGATTGTAACCGTAATGATATTTACATTAATACATCATATAGCGTTATAATTTAATATTATCATAATAATAATTAACATTATTTAATAGGTATGTCACTCTTAGACCCAATAAAATAATATTACTCTGTAACCTTGTGTAATAATTGAACTATATGATAAATTTATGTATGTATGTATGTACCTATATTATATAAATAATACCTATATAACTTAATGTGCTGTGATAATAACACTAATATATTATAATAAATATTTGCAATCACACAACAAGTTCAACAGTGGTATTTATAAATTAATAATTATAAGTATCATCCAAAATAAAACTATTGTTTCAGACATTGCAAATTAGTTTTTACTGATCACATAAAGCTGTCGCATGCGTAGAGTAATTATTGCTAGTTCCAATAACTAAGCTTTCTCTCTCTCTCTCTCTCTCTCTCTGTGAGTGTTTTACTTTTTTGGGTTCTTCTGAAATGTTTTTATTTATTAAATTAAGTGTTTTAACTATTTAACTAAAAAATTTAAAAATAAATGGTAAGTTTTTTATCCTGTATTTGTCTGTTCTGTAGACTTGTCTATTGGATTCAAAACGACAACGAATCTATTCAACTTAAAGTACACAAGTAAGTGATCATGCATGCATATGAATTCAAGTATTACAAGATATACCTTGAATAAAATGGAATAATAATTAATAACATTTTCCATAGTAATATACATAGAGAATATAAAGACTTTAATAGAAAAACACATGTCAAATGACATCTCAAACTTTTAACAAATCTGTAGTCACAACCACATATAATCAACAGTAATGTTATATAAGCTAAGCTTTAATAGACAATAATAATTAAAACTCATAAATAATTTCTAATAAATAACTTAACAACATTATTCTAGTTAATACATTATTATACGATAGTATTTCGTTTAGTCATACTAGTTGCCTCAATTTGATTCGTTACATAGTACTATCTAGTTATCGAGCAATGATTTGCCAAATTATATGGATTCAAATAATAAATAAAAGAAATGAATTGTTGAAATGTTGAAGGCATACCGTTTTCAAGGGGTTGGATATAGGCAATATTGAATAATTCTAGTGATTAGCTGGATGAGTGGGTGCATAGTGTCTGTGTGGTCCTCGAACACATATTAACAATTAAAAACTAAAAATTATTTTTTATTCTTTTATAAATTAAATATTATCATTTAATTCAATAAATAATTGAAAAAATTAATAATTCAATAATTTATTTTTTATAAATTGCATAAATAAACCCCTTAAAAGAGACGGATAAATGACGTCTATTTATTGGTAAAAATCCCCAGGCATCAGAGTCACTTTTAATGATAACATTTTTATTATCATTGTATGTAGTGTTCAATATGGTGTTCACGCGTGTGCAGAAATGTTGTGTTCCAAACGCTCCTAAACCAAAGACTTCCACAAAATTGGGTCCCGAGTACCAGGAGCGCATGAACACGTTGTTGTGTTTTTGTTTCGTCGACGGCGGCGGCGGCAGCGGCTGTTGTAGATACTCATTCGAAGACTATCACGATCACAACATAATCAGTTACATAATATATTCAGAGTTCTCCAGAATGTTTTTTCCCAATGATCATACCATATACCATATTCTTTTAATTTTTTTTTTTGAATCACTAACTCAACTAACTCATGAGGAACTTTGTATTAAATTTTCAAGTATTTTGACTGAGCCAAAAAATTGTTTTCAATATTTATACACAAAAAAACTGAATAATCAAATACCAATCAAATATGAAATGCCTTAAAAACAAGCGAAATATTTTGAAAATTTAACTGTATATAGAAAATTCTAATAAAAACAGTTGGTAAAATTTTCAAGTATTTACAGTGATTAATTTTTGAGTTTTAACCATATTAAATTGGTTTGTTCGAAAACTGGTTTTGCGAAATTCCCGTTTTTCTGTCACTTTTTTTTTTGGGGGGGGGGGTTTCTCGATTTTTGAAAACTGTTGGAAAATGTTTACTTTAGACCTCTATAATGCACCATGGATATTCACTTTACCATCGGAAACCATCCCCGAAGTTTGAAATTGTCGTATTATTTCGACGAGTTATGCTGTATACAGACACACAAAAAAAAAACACATTGTAAAATCAATATATTCATCACTTTAATAAAATAAAGAACTAGAAATTACATAAAAAGTTTCCGAATTTCTAGGTAAAAATATGAAAAATAAAAAAAAAACAAATTCTAAGCGATAAAGAATAATATAAGACAAATTGTAATAAACATGACACAATATTATCCTATCTCAAAATACAATTATAAAATATATATTATAATCAGTACCTAATCACATATTTTAATATTTATGTGTATACTAAACAAAAAAACTAAAACAAAAGACAAAATTAAGGATTCAATGTAGGAAAGGCTAAGGTATTTCCATATAAATTAGCAATCGGCTAAAAACAGGAAAAATTGATGAAAATATGACCAAATAAAATTTTGAAAAAATTAAAACTTTAAAGTCAATATAGTTTATTAATTTATGCCAATTTCCCTTAAAAAAAAAAAAAAACCAATAACTAATAACCCATTATGTATTTAAATACATATTTGAATTATACACGATAAGTCTTTTTGATACAAACTAAAATATTTTTTTTATCGATTCCGATAATGGGTACTTTGTCCTCAGACGTCTCGTGGTGGCTGTGCGCCGACGTCGTGATGCCAATAAACGCCGGACCGAGGGCCGCCTTTTTTTAATTTTCATCTTCACATAGTCATAGCACCAGATCGTTGGGATGTCTACCCATTTATCTTTGCAGTCTATCCAGTTGTCGTCATTGTCGATGGTGGAGCACTGGAGCGGCAAAAACTCAGTATGAAATTCATGGTGCACAAACAGCTCAGAACCCAAAATAATATCTGTCGGGTGATTATATATTAGACATAATTTCATAAAAATAAAATATTTTTTTATACAGGAAAAATATAATTATATGTACTGATAATGAACTTCAGAACTTACCAGGAATATAAATAGCTACTACATTTTTAAAAGCTAATAGTTAGAAAATTACGATCTATAACTTATGAATTATAATTGCTTATTTATATTCTCATAATAAGAATATAATAATATGTGTCTACGAATTATTGATATAAATTAGTTTTAGTTAATATTTTACGTATGCGACTTATTTAAACAAATATTTAATTTATTTGTTCTGATATCTGATTATGTTGTTAATAATTTATAATTTATTAATATTAAAATATTTGTAGAAAACTAAAAGGTGATTAAAAAAAAATTATTTACCTAAAGTGCTCAGTTTAAAAAAATGTATTATCTGATAGAGTTTTTTTGAAAAAATAAACTATTACTTACTTGTCTTATTTTGTTACATAATATTCAGCTGCTAATATAATTGATACTAATTTTAAACAAAAATTTTTTTTTAATTTAATACGTCTATTTAAAAAAAATACTATGAGATATTATTAGAAAGTATTGAAGATATATTAGCTCTAATATTTATTAAAATAATTTGAATAATATTTAAATACTTTTTAAAATACTGAATATGTGTTTGAGTATAATATACATATAATAAGTATTTAGTATGCTTTATACTTTGCATATTCGTACACAAAATCGTTATAAACCAACTTTTTACAATACGATTTTACTATAATTTAGGTTGTTAGAATAAAATGATACTCTTCATGATACTCTAATGATACTCTAATAGATGAGTAGAATAGATAAAAATACATTTCCCTTGAAATTAAAATCAAATTCATACCCATTGTTCGTAAAAAATTGAAAGTAGTAATTACTATCTATTATAATATATACTAATAGTTCTCGATTTATCACCATTAAATATCGATTAATTGTATGGTCGGCCATCCAACCACGGGCTTTATTTAGAAAGTGCAATATGCCTGATGAGCACGAATATTGCGATTTGCGGTGCCTTTAAATCAGCCGTATGTAGGTGCACTAAACTGATTCAAATTATGTTAATACTCTTCAGTTTATACAATTAGTTTTTATTCATTTATAAATTAAATATTATCATTTTATTCATTGAGATATATCATATTTTTTCTAAATTTTAAAATGAATTTTATGGGTATAAATACATGTGTTAGAAATATTATCTTGTGTCTTAAATTAGCAAATTATTAATAAAATAGTCATATTCACACACTTACTAAAAACTAAAAATTAGATGTAATTTTTTGATAAATTAAATATTATCATTTTATTCAATGATTTATATCATATTTTTTCTAAATTTTAAAATGAATCTATTGGGTATAATTTTATGTGTTAGAAATGAAATCTTATGTCTTAAATTAGCAAATATTTAACAAAATAGTCATATAAACACACATTTTATGAACTAAGAATGTTGAAAGCATACCGTTTTCAAGGAATTGGATCACGATGTAGAGAAGATAAGGTAATGCCACTCGTAAATATTCCGGACGCCAATTTGGACGGCAGTTTGATAGTACCGCGGGAGCGCGACAGGTAGCGCCACGAATCGCCCGGAGGCCTGTTTTTCCTTTTTGTTGCACGTAAAATCATGAGGTTGATTTAGAATTTAGGATTTTCTTTATAAAATAATGTAAGATTTTGAAATTTAAACTTACCAAATGTTGAACATGATTCACTGACTATAAATAGTTTTAAAAATTATATTTCAATATATTTATGTCAATGGTAAGAACTAGGTATTTTCTATAATTAAAATAATGGAATAGGAATACCTACCTTCTATTTACATTTCAATAATATTTATATTTATCAATCACTAATCAGTCAGACAGGAGTCATGAAACAATAAATTAGTAATATTAAAAATATCAATAACTTATTAACTAATAAATAAACATTTTTTTACATGCTCCTTGTATAATTATTAAAATAATGAAAAACTAACAATTATTAAGTAGGTAAGTATAAATAATTATCTAAAAATAAAACTATAACGGGTTGGTAAAATGTAGTATTATAAAATTAAAATTAAAAAAATTCTTTTTCATTGGTCAGATACATTATATAATTTTATAATTTAGATTGCTTGGCTAGATTTTTTTGTTTTTTGTTTTTTTCTCTAGCTGTATTTTCTACAGTACATGCAAAATGCATCCGGCATTGCAAATAAAAAGTTATGATGGATTTTGCTAGCAAATGTCCATGTTCATTGCAACCAATGGATATAATTTTTAAATTATTAGTTTCCAAATATTCTAATATTTCAAATAATATATTTTTATGCATTTTAGTAGATGTTAATATTTTGCATATTGCGTCTTCAAGCTGAAAATAATAGGTAGTTATGTAATTTTATTGCATATATTTTAATTTTATTTATTTGTTTTTTAAATATATTTTTCAGAAAGGTACCTGATATATTATTTCATATAAATTCTTTGATGGAACCATTAAGAATCCACCATTCTTTAATAACACTAATTTTTCCCTTTGTTGATTTTCTTGATTGTCCTGTTCAGCACATAGAGCTGTACTGCATGCATTACAATTTTTTGCAGGATTCATTTTTTTCATTTTTCGTGCCAATCTTCTCTAACCTATCTTCTCTACATCGTGGGTTGGATATAGGCAATATTGAATAATTCTTGTGATTAGCTGGATGAGTGGGTGCATAGTGTCTGATGAACAATGTCTGTGTGTTCCTCGAACACATATTAATAATTAAAAATAAAAAAGTAGCTTTTATTCATTGATAAATTAAATATTATCATATTATTCAATGATTTATATCATATTTTTTCTAAATTTTACAATGCATCTATTGGGTATACTTTCAATTGTTAGAAATGAAATCTTATGTCTTAAATTAGCAAATATTTAATAAAATAGTCAAATTCACACACATGTAAATAATTTAAAATTTATAAATTAGTTTTTATTTTTTTACAAATTAAATATTATCATTTTATTCAATGAGATATATCATATTTTTTCTAAATTTTAAAATGAATTTAATGGGTATAAATACATGTGTTAGAAACGAAACCTTGTGTTTTAAATTAGCAAATTGTTAACAAATTAGTCATATTAACACACATAATAAACACTAAGAATGTAGAAAGCATTCCGTTTTAAAGGGGTTGGATATAGGCAATATTCAATAATTCTTGTGATTAGCTGGATGAGTGGTTGCATAGTGTTTGTGTGGTCCTCGAACATATATTAATAATCAAAAACTAAAAATTAGTTTTTATTATTTAATAAATTAAATATTATCATTATATTCAGTGAGTTATAGCATATTTTTTCTAAATTTTACAATGAATCTTTTAGGTATACTTTTATGTGTTAGAAATGAAATATTATGTCTTAAATTAGCAAATAATTAATAAAATAGTCATATTAACACACGTACATAAACTAAAAAATTAGATGTAATTTTTTTATAAATTAAATATTATCATATCATTAAATGATTTAAATCATATTTTTTCTAAATTTTACAATGAATCTAACGGTTATACTTTCATGTGTTACAAATGAAATCTTATGTCTTAAATTAGCAAATATTTAATAAAATAGTCATATTTACACGCATGTAAATAATTTAAAATTTATAAATTAGTTTTTATATTTTTATAAATTAAATATTATCATTTTATTCAATGAGTATATTTTTTCTAAATTTTAAAATTCATCTAATGGGTTTAATTTTATGTGTTAGAAATAAATTCTTATGTCTTAAATTAGCAAATATTTAATAAAAGTGTCATGTTTACACACTTAAAAAATCCAAAAATAAGATTTAATTTTTTTTATAAATTAAATATCATCATTTTATTCAATAATTTATATCATATTTTTTCTAAATTTCAGAATGAATTTAATGGGTAGAAATAAATGTGTTAGAAATGAAATCTTATGTCTTAAATTAGCAAATTGTTAACAAAATAGTCATATTAACACACATATTAAGAACTAAGAATGTAGAAAGCATACCGTTTTCAAGGGGTTGGATATAGGCATTATTGAATAATTCTTATGATTAGCTGGATGAGTGGGTGCATAGTATCTGTGTGTTCTTCGAACACATATTAATAATCAAAAACTAAAAATTAGTTTTTATTATTTAATAAATTAAATATTATCATTTTATTGAATGATGTAAATCATATTTTTTCTAAATTTTACAATGAATCTATTAGGTATACTTTTATGTGTTAGAAATGAAATCTTATGTCTTAAATTAGCAAATATTTAATAAAATAGTCATATTTACACACATGTAAATAATTTAAAATTTATAAATTAGTTTTTATATTTTTATAAATTAAATATTATCATTTTATTCAATGAGTTATGTTATATTTTTTCTAAATTTTAAGATTCATCTAATTTGTATAATTTTATGTGTTAGAAATAAATTCTTATGTCTTAAATTAGCGAATATTTAATAAAATAGTCATATTTACACACATGTAAATAATTTAAAATATATAAATTAGTTTTTATTTTTTTATAAATTAAATATTATCATTTTATGCAATGAGATATATCATATTTTTTCTAAATTTTAAAATGAATTTAATGGCTATACTTTGAATTGTTAGAAATGAAATCTTATGTCTTAAATTAGCAAATAATTAATAAAATAGTCATATTAACACACGTACATAAACTAAAAAATTACATGTAATTTTTTTATAAATTAAATATTATCATATTATTCAATGAGTTATATTATATTTTTTCTAAATTTTTCAATGCATCTATTGGGTATACTTTCAATTGTTAGAAATGGAATCTTATGTCTTAAATTAGCAAATATTTAATAAAATATTCATATTTACACACATGTAAATAATTTAAAATTTATAAATTAGTTTTTATATTTTTATAAATTAAATATTATCATTTTATTGAATGATGTAAATCATATTTTTTCTAAATTTTACAATGAATCTATTAGGTATACTTTTATGTGTTAGAAATGAAATCTTATGTCTTAAATTAGCAAATATTTAATAAAATAGTCATATTTACACACATGTAAATAATTTAAAATTTAAAGATTAGTTTTTATATTTTTATAAATTAAATATTATCATTTTATTCAATGAGTTATGTTATACTTTTTCTAAATTTTAAGATTCATCTAATTTGTATAATTTTATGTGTTAGAAATAAATTCTTATGTCTTAAATTAGCGAATATTTAATAAAATAGTCATATTTACACACATGTAAATAATTTAAAATATATAAATTAGTGTTTATTTTTTTATAAATTAAATATTATCATTTTATGCAATGAGATATATCATATTTTTTCTAAATTTTAAAATGAATTTAATGGCTATACTTTGAATTGTTAGAAATGAAATCTTATGTCTTAAATTAGCAAATAATTAATAAAATAGTCATATTAACACACGTACATAAACTAAAAAATTAGATGTAATTTTTTTATAAATTAAATATTATCATATTATTCAATGAGTTATATTATATTTTTTCTAAGCTTTTCAATGCATCTATTGGGTATACTTTCAATTGTTAGAAATGAAATCTTATGTCTTAAATTAGCAAATATTTAATAAAATATTCATATTTACACACATGTAAATAATTTAAAATTTATAAATTAGTTTTTATATTTTTGTAAATTAAATATTATCATTTTATTCAATGAGTTATGTTATATTTTTTCTAAATTTTAAGATTCATCTAATTTGTATAATTTTATGTGTTAGAAATAAATTCTTATGTCTTAAATTAGCAAATATTTAATAAAAGAGTCATATTTACACCCATGCAAAAACCAAAAATAAGATTTAATTTTTTTATAAATTAAATATTATCATATCATTAAATGATTTAAATCATATTTTTTCTAAATTTTACAATGAATCTAACGGTTATACTTTCATGTGTAAGAAATGAAATCTTATGTCTTAAATTAGCAAATTGTTAACAAAATAGTCATATTAACACTCATATTAAGAACTAAGAATGTAGAAAGCATACCGTTTTCAAGGGGTTGGATATAGGCAATATTCAATAATTCTTGTGATTAGCTGGATGAGTGGGTGCATAGTGTCTGTGTGGTCCTCGAACACATATTAACAATCAAAAACTAAAAATTAGTTTTAATTGTTTTATAAATTAAATATTATCATTTTATTGAATGATGTAAATCATATTTTTTCTAAATTTTACAATGAATCTATTAGGTATACTTTTATGTGTTAGAAATGAAATCTTATGTCTTAAATTAGCAAATATTTAATAAAATAGTCATATTTACACGCATGTAAATAATTTAAAATTTATAAATTAGTTTTTATATTTTTATAAATTAAATATTATCATTTTATTCAATGAGTTATGTTATATTTTTTCTAAATTTTAAAATTCATCTAATGGGTTTAATTTTATGTGTTAGAAATAAATTCTTATGTCTTAAATTAGCAAATATTTAATAAAAGTGTCATGTTTACACCCTTAAAAAATCCAAAAATAAGATTTAATTTTTTTTATAAATTAAATATCATCATTTTATTCAATAATTTATATCATATTTTTTCTAAATTTCAGAATGAATTTAATGGGTAGAAATAAATGTGTTAGAAATGAAATCTTATGTCTTAAATTAGCAAATTGTTAACAAAATAGTCATATTAACACACATATTAAGAACTAAGAATGTAGAAAGCATACCGTTTTCAAGGGGTTGGATATAGGCATTATTGAATAATTCTTATGATTAGCTGGATGAGTGGGTGCATAGTATCTGTGTGTTCTTCGAACACATATTAATAATCAAAAACTAAAAATTAGTTTTTATTATTTAATAAATTAAATATTATCATTATATTCAGTGAGTTTTATTACATTTAATCTAAATTTTAAAATGAATCTAACGGTTGTACTTTCATGTGTTACAAATGAAATCGTATGTCTTTAATTGATTATAGTAATATTTCCACATGTAATAAAACTAAAAATTAGTTTTAAAAAAAACATTGTGTTTTATATGATTATGCAACTCATAAATTTGATGTCTATGTTATTACTAGGTCTGGAATTTTGATGTATAGGCATCTTTTTTTCTGGTGTTTCGAAACTTTACTTTATAAAATGCAAAAAATGTGTTTTGGGTGATACTGTTTGTAGGTACCTATTTTTAAAATTATTATTATTATTTTTTTTTTTTGTTGCATTTTTAATGCCTTTTTTGAGATTTTTAGGGCATCAAGCCCTAGTTATTACCGAATAACACTGCAAATCAAAGCAGTTGTCCACGCAGTAGTGTGTTGTACCTCATAGTGCGATATAGCCATACAGGACTATATACTGTGCTAATAATTCCATACCGATATGAAGTACAATATATTTGATATAATTTTGAACTACAATAATTTTGAAAAAAAAAAACGCCCACGATCCCTGTTAACCTCCAACAATTATTACGTTAATGATACGGTCGTGAATCGTGATCGTTCGTCCTTTTTTCTATTTTTTTCTCTTTTACTCGGCTGGAAAGCGGCGAGGTTATAACTCCGCAAGAATACGGTGGAAATTTCAATCACGGTCGTCGTGTATTGTACATGGAATGCAATGAAATACAATTAATACTATTATTGTTACCACGATCTGTTATTGTTGGTGTTGCTGATGCAGTTGTGTCGTCGCTAAGTTGTCGTTCTGAAATGAGACTCAATATTTACTAGGAACCTATGCGGCCGAATACGTCATCATAGCGGTTTGAAGAGCCCGGTGTTCGGCGGCGGTGCACTCGCCGACCAAAAATTTCGGCGGCGCTCGTCGATCCGGCTAGACTCCTGGTCGTAAATCCATCGGTTACCCCAAGAAATGTTGATCGACTTCGACAATATCAGTAAGTATTGTAATATATTTTATAATGTTATTGAAATATTGTTACTGTGATATCACGCCCATTGCTGTTTAGTTCTTAGGGGTCGATCGACCGATTTCATGTAGCCGGAGCGGCTAGTCGGAGGCGATGAGTGCCACTGCGATTTTCATGCGGCGAGCGGCAGCGCCGCCAAACACCGGACTGTTCGGATACCGAAGAAGACATATTCGGCCGCATAGGTTCCTAGTAAATTTTGAGTCTCATTTCAGAACGACAACTTACGCGATGACACAACTGACACAGCAACAGTAATATCTACGACAAATAGTTTTAAGTCTAAGACTGAGATTTTAACGTCCTAAAAATCTCAAAAAAAAAACCAGTAAAAAATGTATGACAATATTATGGTTTATTAGCAAATTAAAATTGAAGTAGGTATGTTTACACCATGAAGAATAAAGATATCTTTATATCTTTATATCATTATTCTTCATGGTTTACACACATAATAAAATTTAAAAAGATAATTTATTTTTTAAATTGCACATTGCCAGTGTATTCAATAATTTATATTATAAAATGATATACATAATAGTCATATTTACACCCTTTAAGAATAAAAATCGGTTTTTAATTTTTAATAAATTAAAAATTATAATTTTTTTTATTGAGTTATATTATATTTTTTCTAAATTTTACAATGTTCTATTAGGTATACTTTTATGTGTTAGAAATGAAATATTATGTCTTAAATTAGCAAATATTTAATAAAATAGTCATATTAACACACGTACATAAACTAAAAAATTAGATGTATTTTTTTTATAAATTAAATATTATCATTTTATTCAATGAGTTATATTATATTTTTTCTAAATTTTTCAATGCATCTATTGGGTATACTTTCAATTGTTAGAAATGAAATCTTATGTCTTAAATTAGCAAATATTTAATAAAATATTCATATTTACACACATGTAAATAATTTAAATTTTATAAATTAGTTTTTATATTTTTATAAATTAAATATTATCATTTTATTCAATGAGTTATGTTATATTTTTTCTAAATTTTAAGATTCATCTAATTTGTATAATTTTATGTGTTAGAAATAAATTCTTATGTCTTAAATTAGCAAATTGTTAACAAAATAGTCATATTAACACTCATATTAAGAACTAAGAATGTAGAAAGCATACCGTTTTCAAGGGGTTGGATATAGGCAATATTCAATAATTCTTGTGATTAGCTGGATGAGTGGGTGCATAGTGTCTGTGTGGTCCTCGAACACATATTAACAATCAAAAACTAAAAATTAGTTTTAATTGTTTTATAAATTAAATATTATCATTTTATTGAATGATGTAAATCATATTTTTTCTAAATTTTACAATGAATCTATTAGGTATACTTTTATGTGTTAGAAATGAAATCTTATGTCTTAAATTAGCAAATATTTAATAAAATAGTCATATTTACACGCATGTAAATAATTTAAAATTTATAAATTAGTTTTTATATTTTTATAAATTAAATATTATCATTTTATTCAATGAGTTATGTTATATTTTTTCTAAATTTTAAAATTCATCTAATGGGTTTAATTTTATGTGTTAGAAATAAATTCTTATGTCTTAAATTAGCAAATATTTAATAAAAGTGTCATGTTTACACCCTTAAAAAATCCAAAAATAAGATTTAATTTTTTTTATAAATTAAATATCATCATTTTATTCAATAATTTATATCATATTTTTTCTAAATTTCAGAATGAATTTAATGGGTAGAAATAAATGTGTTAGAAATGAAATCTTATGTCTTAAATTAGCAAATTGTTAACAAAATAGTCATATTAACACACATATTAAGAACTAAGAATGTAGAAAGCATACCGTTTTCAAGGGGTTGGATATAGGCATTATTGAATAATTCTTATGATTAGCTGGATGAGTGGGTGCATAGTATCTGTGTGTTCTTCGAACACATATTAATAATCAAAAACTAAAAAATTAGTTTTTATTATTTAATAAATTAATATTATCATTTTATTGAATGATGTAAATCATATTTTTTCTAAATTTTACAATGAATCTATTAGGTATACTTTTATGTGTTAGAAATGAAATCTTATGTCTTAAATTAGCAAATATTTAATAAAATAGTCATATTTACACACATGTAAATAATTTAAAATTTATAAATTAGTTTTTATTTTTTTATAAATTAAATATTATCATTTTATGCAATGAGATATATCATATTTTTTCTAAATTTTAAAATGAATTTAATGGCTATACTTTGAATTGTTAGAAATGAAATCTTATGTCTTAAATTAGCAAATAATTAATAAAATAGTCATATTAACACACGTACATAAACTAAAAAATTAGATGTAATTTTTTTATAAATTAAATATTATCATATTATTCAATGAGTTATATTATATTTTTTCTAAATTTTTCAATGCATCTATTGGGTATACTTTCAATTGTTAGAAATGAAATATTATGTCTTAAATTAGCAAATATTTAATAAAATAGTCATATTAACACACATGTAAATAATTTAAAATTTATAAATTAGTTTTTATATTTTTAT